>NC_046154.1:177820241-178120241 GCF_011064425.1 Rattus rattus | reverse complement strand
CATAAGGCCTTATTCTTTTATAAGTTATAATAAGCCCGAATATGGTACAAGCGACCGTCAAGCTAAATACAGACATAACCCTGAGAAAGCAGAAAAAGAGAGGATGGAGGGAGGGAGGAGAGGCTATAAAAAGAAAACAGGCATACAGGAGCACTCCGGAGGGAGTGGGGATGAAGAGTGTAGCAGCAAGGAGGCAAGGGAGTAGAGCAGGAGCACTAACGAACGGGATGATGAGCGGTCAAAGTGACGCCCTAAATCAGATGCATGGGGCACAGAAAGATTACATGTCTGAGGCAGTAATCAAGGAGGGGCCGGCTCCACTCTTCGGAACAAGCCAACGAGCCTATTTTCTTCCAGCTTCTCTATCGAGAAGAGCATCTTCAGGCTGGGAAACCTGGAACAAACGTGGGCAGGAAAGAACAGAAGCTTGGGAAAGATGAGGCGATAGTAAAAGAATACCTGGCTCCTCTCGGGGAGCTCAGGTTTGGAGACCAGAAAAGCACATTCCAGGCTGGCACGCAAATGGACAGGCTATTGAGACAGGTTAGCCCGTGTCTGATCAGAAGCCAAAGTAGGCAAGACACGAGAAGGGCTGGATGGGAGGAGGAGGAGGAGGAGGAGGAAGAAGTGAAAAACACGAAAGGCTGGACAACGGTTTTGATGGTAATTCTCAGGGCTACTCCAGGCTGGACTGATAGACGGTTGGGTAAGACCTTAGGGATCAGTGCTTATGGGGAACAGTGACTGTAGGTCAGTAAGAGCAGTCAGTAGCACACTTCTTGCTTTCATGGGGTTCACTGGTGTAAGACTCCTGTGTATTAGGACAGAGAGCAGAGAGGGTTTGATCAGGTACTTGCTACCTGATCAAGTTACACAACCTCCATGAGGTTCACTTTCCTAACAGTAAGAATGAAGGTAGATGACGATGGAGTGTGCAAAGCGACCATGACCGCCACGTTTCAAGAAGCCTATGGTGGCTTATCAAGGGCTGCCTGGGGTACTGAAGGGAGGATTCTAGAATACTGGGTGAGCCGCCTTCCACGTCAGCCACAACTTTCTATCTGCCAACCCCTAGTGTTAGGAAATGGACCCCAAGACGGAGTATGCCAGTGAGTTCTCTACCACTGAGCTACACTCTCAAGACAAAGACAATTTCAAATGCATTTTATTTGAAATAAAAATGTTATACTGAAAGATAATGCACAAAGAACAAACAATCTGCCCAACTTTTTTTGTTCGTTTTCAACATAGGGTTTCTATGTAGCCCTGGCTATCCTGTAACCCACCTAGGCTGGCCTTGCACTCACAGAGATCCTGCTTGCCTCTGCTTCCTACCAACTCTGCTGCAAGCCAGGTGCTATGCCTGTATACCAGTTCTTTGAAGCAGGATGACTGCCTCAAGCTCAAGCTAGCCTGGGCTACACACTGAATTCAAGACTAGCCTGAGGTAGAACGTGAGACCCTGCCTTAAAAACAGTCAGAATGGCTAAGATGAAAAACTCCGGTGACAGCAGATGCTGGCGAGGATGTGGAGAAAGAGGAACACTCCTCCATTGTTGGTGGGATTGCAGACTGGTACAACCTCTCTGGAAATCAGTCTGGAGGTTCCTCAGAAAATTGGACATAGTACTACCTGTATATACCCAGCTATACCACTCCTGGGTATATACCCAAAAGATGCCCCAACATACAACAAAGACACATGCTCCACTATGTTCATAGCAGCCTTATTTATAATAGCCAGAAGCTGGAAAGAACCCAGATGCCCTTCAACAGAGGAATGGATACAGAAAATGTGGTACATCTACACAATGGAATATTACTCAGCTATCAAAAACAATGACTTTATGAAAGTCATAGGCAAATGGTTGGAACTGGAAAATATCATCCTGAGTGAGGTAACCCAATCACAGAAAAACACACATGGTATGCACTCACTGATAAGTGGATATTAGCTCAAAAGCTCGAATTACCCAAGATAAAATTCACAGTCCATATGAAGCTCAAGAAGAAGGACGACCAAAGTGAATGCTTCAGTCCTTCTTAAAAGAGGGAACAAAAATATTCATAGGAGGGGATACAGAGACAAAGTTTGGAGCAGAAACTGAAGGAAAGGCCATCCAGAGACTACCCCACCTGGGCATCCAGCCCATACACATGCAGCCACCAAACCCAGACAATATTGCTGATGCCAAGAAGCACATGCTGACAGGAGCCTGATATTGCTGTCTCCTGAGAGGCTCTGCCAGAGCATGACAAATACAGAGGCGAATGCTAGCAGCCAAACACTAAACTCAGAATAGGGTCCCTATTGGAGGAATTAGAGAAAGGATTGAAGGAGCTGAAGGGGTTTGCAACCCCATAAGAACAACAATACCAACCAACTAGAGCTCCCAGGGACTAACCCACCATACAGAGGGTACACATGGACAGACCCATGGCTCCAGCTGCACATGTAGCAGAGGATGGCCTTGTTGGGCATCAATGGGAGGAGAAGCCCTTGGTCCTGCCAAGGCTGGACCCCCCAGTGTAGGGGAAAGTCAGAGTGGGGAGGCAGGAAGGGGGGGTGGACATGGAGGGGGAACACCCTCATAAAAGAAAGGGGAGGGGGATGGGATGGCGGTTTATGGACGGGAAACCGGGAAAGGGGGTTAACATTTGACATGTAAATAAAAAAATATCCAATAAAAAATATGAAAAAAAGAACCCCAAATCAAACAAACAAAAAACAGTCTAAGTAAACATGCACCTCTACTGTGGGATTGACTCATGGGTCTATGCCCAGCATCATAAACCACAACAATCCTCCCCCTCTAAAAACAAACAAACAAACAAACAAACAAACAAACGCCCCAACAAAACAAAAACGATAGACTTATGGCAAAAGTTTCAGCCAGGCATTTAATTTAGATCTTAAAACACTCTCATGAGAAAACAAAACAAAATATAGGCTTACACCCTGAAGGAAAGTAAGTAAGTCCAAATGGTTACAGGAGAGCAAACTGCTATCAAGGTAAAGGAGAAAGGGACCTGACAGGGGCCTCTGAGCGAGATGGCCGATGTAGAGGATAGCGTACACGGTGCCGGAGGACCCTCTACAGTGGCATAACCAGAACTTACGTTCTGGGGTGTCTCTCTGTGTACGTCAGTTTGCTCTAAGATCTTGGTGGATAAACGATATGCCACCAAAGTCTGCTGAAGGATCACTTGCAGGGGGTGGTGGGAACAGTCAAAGGCAAGATGTGGACTTGTAACCGCAGGGTCTACATGCAAGCATGGCCGCAGACCGTGTGCACACACTGGAGCACATGAAAGGACAAAGTGTGAAGAACAAACACCCAGCGAGAGTGCGATGCAGCTCTGGCTGAAACGGAGGAGCAAGACACAACCAGGAAGCCAGAGCTCGATTCACGTGGCTGATCAAATGACCAGGGGAAAAACCAGGATGGAGCCCAGGCTGAAGCACTAAGTAGACGCTGACTGTCCCGTCCTGTGGTGGAGAGGACTGACGTACTAACGAAACCCGGCGGGGACTATTACTGTGTTACTTGAAAGCGGATTAGATAATTAGCAGCCTGCAGGCACTTTCATATCACGGTCTCACGAAAGAAACTCATTTCTGTACCAGTTTTCAAGATTCCCAGCTCCTGTTCTTTCTAAGTAGCAGTTCTTACAGCCAACCGCCACACTTACTTTTCTTTTCTTTCTTCTTCTCATCTTTCTTTTCCTCCTCTTCGCCTCCAGCTCCAAGTAAGGTAAAGATGATTCCAGTTTGAGAGTTCACACCTACAGCAGTAACTACCATTCTTCCAGAACCTTCCATTACATGAGTACCTATAACAACAGAGAACTTGGTAAAAACCTTAATAGGTTTCCTTCCAACTACCCAATTTCAAGTTTCAGCAATACTTTCTAAAAAGAAACTCAATATTTAATAAAGCAGACCAACACTGAGTCTTAAGGTTTAAGCAATCTGCAGTCTGTCGTATATGAGTCGAAAACTTTTATCACCGACTAACAATGAATAGGAAGATGGTAATGTATCAGCTCCTTGTGTAAAATACAGACGATAGTACCCATACTTGATAAAATGTACTATAAATAGCATTTCCCAAAAAGTCTATAAATGAAGGCTAGCACACTGCTTGGAATGTGTGGGTATTCAGTGAAGCCACTATCACAGATAAGCATGTAGGGCATGAGGGATAGCATTTAATAAACATGTTCACACAGAAATAAGCTTATAACCATTAGTTCACAGCACAAACGAATTCCCATGCTCAACTTCACGACCTCTAACCAGGCTTCCAACTCAGTCTGCCAAGATTGCTGCCAAGCTCCCTAACTAGTTTTTCTGCCTCCCTAGTTTATCCGGTACGTTTTAATATTCCTGCAGTGTAAATTAACATCCCTGTCTACACACTGCCTACTGAATCAAGTTGGCCTTGAGACCAACCAACCTTCTTGACTTTCTTGTCCACGATTCTAACATAAAACTCCAATCCAGACAGCTAGCAGACAGGAACATTGAACTCAGGCCATGTCCTTTACAAACAATCTTACAAGTTGACAAGTGTTGTTATTATTTTCTAGAAACGTGGCTAAAGTTATACAACGATTACAAACGAGGTAAGGATTTAATTCAGCTAGGTCAAGAGAGTGAACGTGTACAACAACCAATTTGCTTACTATTCTCCAGTTTCTGTTTGAACATTTCTACAACTTTTTTCCACACTGCTTTTGGGTGCTCTGCGTATAGACTGAGTTTTCTCTTTTTGATTCCGTATTAGCTATTCTTTACAGTTACCATTTGTTTGTATTTTTGCTTTTCAGTTCACAAACTTGTGCAGGCCAGGGCCTACAGCATTCACCAACATCTTCTATGCCAAGGGTAATTTGCTAAACGAGACTATAAAATTGGGTTGGGGATTTAGCTCAGTGGTAGAGCGCTTGCCTAGCAAGCGCAAGGCCCTGGGTTCAGTCCCCAGCTCTGAAAAAAAAAAAAAAAAGACTATAAAATTCATGTACTTACTCCAATCACCAGGACTCACATTTGGCTACAAAGGTTAATTTTTGAGGTCTTTGATTTTTCTGGCATAGTAAAAACATTCTTAGTGTTTCGCTAATTACTGCATTCGTTGTCAGTGAAAATACAAGGTAAACGCATGAAATTCAGGAGAATAATACTTATTAAGTATGCATAAAAAAGTCAGTTTCTTTGAACAGTTCGGGCTTTCTTCAGACTGCAGTTTTTAGGGCCTGTTTTTCCTTAGTTCAAGTCTGCTCAAACGCTCAGTCAATGTGCTCAGGAAAAGTAAACAGTTTTGTTCAGGTCCTATCCCACCCCTAACCGAACACTGCTTTTAAAAGTCTAAATTTAAGAAGCCAAGAACAGCAGTGAGAGATGGCATCCTGAGAGTAAATTTAAAAATAAATGCATGTCATGGTTTTTAGTACGTTTTTGGAACAGGGAAATAAATGCAGAGAAACTTTCCCACCCGTACTGTGATAAGGGACTGTGCAAAGTTTATTTCCATCTTCCTTTGAACACGGAGAGTTTATAGAGCTCTCTTGGTATCTCAGCTTGTGAGGGTAGCGAGTGCATGTAAAGCGTGCTAGTCGTTTTTGTCAGAGGACAGAAGCTTAGTTAAAGGGAATGTCCAGAAACAGCTAAGCTGTAAATAAACTACAGGTCCATGAAAGTCCACGAAGCGTACATATATATCAAAAGGCATCACTAGGCTACCCCTAGTTACCCTAGGATAGCCAACGGGTCTATGTTAATAAGATGATGACTGGGATACCTTCTCTCTCCTTTGGAAGGACTATGGGTCTTAACTGGTTAACATGGATTATAGCCTCTTAGAACATGGCAAAGAAGTAGTAAAATAAGTGCACATTACAGGCATTAATTATCCTTATATGTCCCAGATACACATCCTCGGTATGAACTACCAGTACATCAGGGACACTCACTGGGCACTCTAAGTGGCCAGGGTATTAACAGACATACATACAAATCTCCATTTTTCTAAATAATAAATTCATATGTTATAGCTGATAATTACCCTTTTCAAAAATGAATACATAGTTATTCTTGGTTACTGATTAGTTTTCTTTTTGCAGTAAGTTTCTTCGTCATAGTTACACATTTTAAGAAGGTAACGGTTAATTTTGCGTTCCGGTCTAAAGCTGTGATTATAACTCAATTTCTACAGGTGTTACAAGTTTGACTTTAGTTCAGTAAAGTCGTGTTCGATCTATTCAAATACAAAGCTTGCCAAGGCCTGAAAAAATTATAGCTGCTAAGCTATTAAATAGTCATTAAATATTAAGTCAGCGGGACTCTTCAACTTAGAAGACGTTAGTATTCCATGGACATTTGATAATGATAATGGAAGACAAGTAGGCTAACGTTTGGCTTCCTCAGCACCAATATGAAATGTAATCTAACAATATAATTCTGGCAAATAATTTCATAAATGCTTTGAAGACTACTATAAAATTAAGAGCAGGGAGTCTCAGAAATTTAAATATAAAAAGTGAGCATGCTTCTGGAGACAACGTGTGGCAGGCCCGTGTGTTTCCATCTAGGGTTCTAGAAAGCAAACCGCTTGCCATTTCTGCATCTTCCTTTCAACTTCATTCCCAGATAACCTTAGTTGACATGACTACTCCTCGTCTGACCAGGAGTGTCCTAAGCAGATCTATCAACACGATCTTCCCAACAGCATGCTCGCCTGTGCAAGCCCTCCCTCGAGCGTGTACATTCAGATTTCTCCCCAGCTAGGAGAAAAGTGATTCCAGTACTCCTGCTGTCACTCACCCATGACACAGTTCTTGTTTCCAGCTAATTCTTTAGGTGAGGTAGCTGTATATCGCAAACTTAAAGTTGTATTTAAAACAAAACCAACCAGTTCCCTGCGGATCATCAGAGAGTCATTTCTTTGTCTTAAACCTATAACCGTCCTTTAATGTTTTACTTTAACAGGCCATAAAAATGTCAGATAGAAAAAGTTTAAAAGGCACCATTAGGCTTATATTCAAGTCTTGACATTAACGCTGTCTTTCAAATTTCTTTACTTTTGGGATTCTATCCTCATTTATGAAATATAGCTGTTTTCCAAGACCTGCAATCTATCTGTCCTTATTATAAAAACCTCCATGGACTCTAAGATTAATGCCGTCTTGGCTTTTAGTAAAACATTCCAAGTCTATCAATCTGTACCTGAAAGAAGCAAGGGGTCTTTATCTAGAGACTTCTTAACATGGTCAGACTCGCCAGTCAACGAACTCTCGTCAATTTTAAGGTCATTGCCTTGAATCAATATGCCATCAGCTGGAAGAAGATCACCTGAAAGAGAAGTCGGAGATAACGTTAAACCATCCACACACTCAGTCCAGCTTTGACTCCTGCAGGAGGATTCGGGGCCCTCCTCGGCTTACCGTACTTCACTTGGGCAATGTCTCCAACAGTAATGTCAGCTACAGGTATCTGGATGACCTGCCCACCCCTGATGACGGTGAACTTCTGCTCCTGTTCAATCCGACTCTGCAAGCCTCGGAACTGTTTCTCCTTACTCCAGTCATTGAAAGCCGTCACTAACACCACACACACCACCGACAGGAGGATGGCAGCTCCTTCAATCCACCCCGTTTCTCCTTCACCTTCTTCTTCCCCAACAGAAACTTCTCCACAAACTATTCGGAAAGAAACAACACGGCAATTTTAAAAACCGAGCGGATGTTTTCAGTTTTTTGACTTGGATCAATTTTAATCAGCACTTTGATCCTTCTACCAAGATACGGAACGGCACTTTACCAGTATCAAGTTCCCTGCCTTTAAGATTTACAAACGCAGGATATATGAGGCAGTCCAGGTTGCCAGTTACGAGTGGGCATGTGGAGAAAACCAGACTTCAGCCTGAAAAGAAGCTACCCGCGTACTTCTAGTGCCGGAATCTAGTGCTTCATGCCAGGCAGATCCTATGAAGGCTCAACGTATACAGACTTTTAGCTTTCAAGTGCCCGCCAGCTATATCCATGCTACAGTTTTATAAAGTATGCAACAGTGTGACATCTAAAATGCACACGGCGTAATTATAAACAGCTCTGTGGCTGAAACTGCCAATGATCACCTGAGCCTTCATCAACTCCTAAGTTTTGGTGGTGGTGGATTGTCATGTTAACAGTGGGTGCTGTCTCATCAGGGTAGTGGTTGCTGAAGGGAGAGGCAGAAATCAGCAACTACCATAAAGAAGCTATAAAAATAAAATAAAGTAAAATAAAATAAAAGGCAGGGTTTTAGTATGTAGCTCTGGCTAGCCTGAAACTCACTACGTAGACTAGGCTGGCCCCAACTCACAGAGATCCAACTGCTTCTGTCTCTGTCTTCCTGCTGCTGTGATTAAAGGCTGTATTATTTAGGATATATGCATCTATGTATATGCATGTAACAATAACAGAAGAGGCCATGAGTTTGAAAGAGAACAGGTGTATGTATGGAAGGGTCTGGAGGGAGGAGATGGAATGGAGAAAGGGTGTAATTATTTATAATCCCCTTAAATAAATAATAAAAAAAATGGTTAAGTTAAAAAGAAAAAAAAAAAAGTCAGAAATGAGGCTTGCCCCATCAGATGAGTTCTTTTTGCCAGAGTTTCCTGGAGCATTTGAGGCTGCCTGGGACCACTTTATCAACAGAAGAGTCACTTCTGAGGTTGACATCAATCCTCTCATTCTTTTTTTTTTTTTTCCAGAGCTGGGGACCGAACCCAGGGCCTTGTGCTTGCTAGGCAAGCGCTCTACCCCTGAGCTAAATCCCCAACCCCAATCCTCTCATTCTTTATCACCAAATACACACAGTATTTTAAACCCACGAGCCAATTCCACCTCAAGACACTGCTCTCCTTGCTTATCCATAAGCAGCAACTGAGTCACGTGTTCAGGCTGGTGGTCCTGAGTCAGTCACATTCTACCCAGTTACTTCCTCTAAAGTTAAGGACCACACGGTCATCCATGCAGGTAGAACCACCAGCTTCCAGATACTCGTTAACGGGGATGAGTTTCTCCATAAACTCTGAGAGAGTCTTCATGTGACTGCAACTGGTGAATTTTTTTCCTTAGGTTTTCAGTTCACTTTCCTCTGCCGAATCACCTACGGTATCCTTAGCATTAGGAAATCTATTTCTTGAATAAAGATACTCAAAAGATAATATTACTTCCTAAGTCCATAGGCTGTAGAATAGATGATATGTAAACAGATGTGAGAATATTCATTTCACCATCCATCTTCATTGGAACACTTGGATGAACAGGTGTGTTGTTACTAATAGTGTGTGTATATATGTGTACATATATGTAGTGTATAATAGCGTGTGCATATATATGTGTGTATATAATTTTTATATAATATAAAATACAAATACATAGTTTATACTATATTATATAGTATAGTATTTATATGTGATTTATTTTTTTATATAGTCTAAAAAAATAACTTTATTGCTACACTGTCAGCGATCATCTGAGTCTTCAGCGGCTCCTGTTTTGTGTGGTAGAGTGTTGCTGATGGCTGACGTCCATTTACATATAAAACAGAAGGCACAGTAAACCGCGAAGGTGGGCTTACACGACTGTAAAGCACACTGGAATAGATGCGCTGTGATCCAAGCTTTGCTCTTGCATTTACAGAATGCTGGTGGGGAAAACAGCTCTTTGGGGAATGGCTTCCACTGACTGAATTAACCTTCTACAAGAAAGAGCCGCCCTAAGAGGCTGGGCACCGAAAACTCTAGCTGCCAGTCCACAGTGGTGGTTTCTCTTAACATAAGCTGTTTCATCTACGCTCTCACCAAGGACGTCAGCTCTGTCTTTTGCACAGTTGTGCCTTAGATTCTGTGCCATCACTTGAACCCCAGGCTGTGACGAATCGAGGCAGGCCCTTCATTTAAGCCTCATGAACTAACCTCAGTGCGTTTCAACGTTTTCTTCTGCAGCCGCATTACTTCTCTCGGCCCTCACAGGATTAAGAATTAGGGCCTTGCTCTGGATTACACTTGGGCTGACAGGAATGCTGTGGGTGGCTTGATCTTGTATCCAGACCTCTAACACTTTCTCTGTATCAGCACTAAAGCAGTTCCACTTGGTTATTATCTGTGTTCACTACAGCAACACTTTGCAGTTTCCACGTAAGAAACTTTCTTTTGCACTTGCAAGGTGGCTGTTTGGTGTTAAGAGGCCGCCTGCTACTACTACAGGTGGAAGACAAGATGTAAGTAAAAAGCTAGGGATGGAATACACTCCATTATTCATCATCAGCTCCATGACAGTGTGGTCACAGTTTAGCTCCTGTGGCATGCACATTTAAGCTAAGTGCTACTTGTCTGCTCAACCATATCAACACCTACTGGGTGGCAGACACTGCTTGAGGAAACCAAGGTAGTTAGGGATGAAATACAGAATTTCAGGTAAGCCATCAACGATTAGGTATCCGCTATCCGCTAAGTTCATGAAGAAAATCAAACATTGTTGTATATTACAAAGGGAGGCTGACTGAGCCAAGGAGGCTGCTCTAAGGTCCCCATAGCATGTCACATGGTCACAGAGGCCACCAACATAGAGACCGAAGGGAAGAGAATTCCAGGGAGAAATTGAAGTCAGTAGTAATGCTCCAAGGCAGAAACAAGCAGCCTGCGAAGGATGAGGGGTGAGTCCTCAAGCCCCTAAAACAACAGAGAGGTCACGGAGCTCCTACTCCTTGTTCTTTGGAAGCTGTAGTCTACTCAAGTCTAAAACCCATTCAGTGGCCCATGATGAGCCTCTAAAAGAAACAAAAAAGGACACACTTGTGGGGAAGATTTAATTTTTGCTTCACCAGTTACTGTGTCGCTACAGTAGAGCCCTGGCAGGCTAATTCTATCTTCCTGCTCAGTCGCCCCAGGCATCGGGGTTCACAGGTGTGTGCCCCCAACACTGTCACTGTCAAAATCCTTTCCCGAAGCTTTGCTTTGGGAATTTACGAATTCGCCAGAAGGGATATATGCATAAAATGATGTCTTCTGAGCTGAACTGAAATGTCCGAAGCTGCTGGTTGGATAAAGCTGAGAACGATACTGAAAATAAAACTGAATAAATGAGCAATTCTAGAAATGACTAAGCATATTCCAGACATGTGCAGAAACCAGAGAAAGAATCTGGAGTTCGAAGTTACGGGGTGACGGCCAGTCCTGGGGAGGAACCTGTGAAATGCTCAAGAAGGACGTCGAGCCAGATCCACCTGGATGAAGGTAGTAAGTGCAGGCGTATCTTTAAAGCTACTAGAAGGCGTCTCTCGCAGGCACGAAGCATTTCCGTAAGATGATGTGGAAGCGGGAGAACTTATTTAGTGTTGTGTGGAGTCTGCCCTCATTCAGTTATTGGAACTTGCATTTTAATTATTTTCAAGCAGCAGAAATGGTCCTGCTATTGTACGTATGCAACTGAGTGAATTTATGGTGTACACATGTAAGACAGCCCCTACACACCAACAACTCACTGAATTAGCTCACGGATAGATTCGAGAACACATGGAAAGTCAAAACACCATGCTGAACAGGTAACAACCCAGAAACAAGTCAAGATAGTATCTAAATGAAGCACCCCAGGTGGCTTTCATTCATTTATTTATTACAAAAGCACAGAAGCAGAAACGCCATCATCATTTCAACAAAGCCTCTGTGTAACTGACAGAAAGGACTGAGACTCGATATGGACTTGCTAAATATGTTTTCCCAGTATAACTCTACCAAGTAAAACCATGGAAATGAATAAATAAAAGCCAAAATTAAGTCAATGAAACCTTATGGTTACTACTATATAATAAAAAATAATAAAAATTTAATCTTTCTTATTGTTTCATTCTTCAAATTTCTGCTTTTGAAAGTATCCATTATAAAGATACAGCTGCAAATACATATAATTAAATTTACCACTTAGAGGTATGTGTTCAGATTTTTCCTGAAAGGGTAACTATAAAAAATTACAGACAATATGATAGAGGTCAAGGGGAAGGAATTGTGAGACAATTATGTAATTATCAGTTTTAAATGAAACACATCTTTATCTCTAAACTACCTGAGTTTTTCAAAGAAAACATGAAACCATGACATATTTCACTTCATATATGGTTCCACTCCATATTAGCCACGATCACAATGATCTTCGACAGAGAGGAAGTATTATAGTCTCCCTTTGCCAGGTGCTGAATACTGTAAACTTTTGGGAAGCTATAGGGGCAAAGAGAGTAAATCCAAGATCAAAGGTGCTAAAAGTTTAATGCTTTCAGTCCACTGTAAATGCATTTTACCAAAGGCGGTCCCCTGGAAATATATTCAAATGATAGACATGTAGTCTATACTCCATCCGTATCTACCTCAGGGCAATTATTTCATTTAAAAATTCTTTAATGATCTTTAAAAACTTTCACATTACATGGGCTGTGACACACCAGACACAGACATAGACACGTGACCTCAAGCTCTCTTTAAGCCAGAAATAAAAGACATACAAATAAAATGAGAAGAGCCATGCCAGCGTGGCAGTGTGAGCCTGCAATCCCAGCATGGAGAGGTTAAAGCAGGAAGAAGGCAAGACAGGCCAGTCTGAGCTACACGTGTTTAAAAACAAAAACTCCACCGTTCTTTTCATTATTTCATTAAAATTATTTATTGAGAGATGGGGGAGTTAATGACTTTCCAAGAAATGTACCAATTCCAATAGGCTTATATTCTAAATTTCATTCACAAAATATTTAGATTTACCAAGAGTCAAAAAACATGGCCATATGTAAGGCAATGGAATATATTTATGTGTGTACACATATATGTGTGCATGTGTGTGTGTGTGGTGTGTTCGTGTGCCCCCCCCCACCAGGTCAACACTGGCTGTCCTCAATCACTCATCACCTTATCTTTTTAGACAGTGTATTTATTTCACTGATCTCGGAGCTCACTGATTCTGCTAGGCTGGCTGACCTGTGAACTCCAGGCACCAGCCTGTCTTGTCTTGCATTCTTAAAAAATAAAACAAACCAAATAACTTTCAACCATGGGACAAAATCCTAGGTTTCATCAGTGAGTTCTAGTGGATTCTGAATCTGAAAAGGTTTTAGGGTAACTCTGGATTACCATCTCAGATGTATTCAATGAGCAGAATTTCTATCAAATTTGAGGGGATTTCTAGTCAGTATCTCTTATAAATGAAGTAGCTTAGATGCCAGGAAGGCTGGCCCTAGACTTTGCACACAATAAACTTTAAAACCACTGAAAATATTTCTCTTACAATTTTGGGAAAAACTGTTAGAAGTAAAAAAAATTTTTTGTATTAATTTGTTAAGTAAAATTTAGACTATCAAAAAATTAGATTATGTTTTCAATATTCTATGATGAAGGCTAAGTAAATGGAAAACAAACAAACAAACAAAAAGCAGCTATATGTTTTAAAACCTGCAAAGAACATGGGCACACTCACGCAGATGACTACACAGAGACACATACGGACTTTTTAGAACCTGGAAGGATGTATATATACTAAAAATAGTAAAAATGTAGAAAGTGGTATTTTCCAGTAAATGTTATTTTATTACCTAATCTTCCTCTATTTTTTCCACAGAAAAGTACACACTATTTACTTAAATAAAATTGCTTATTGTCATCATCATCATCATCATCATCATCATCATCATCACTTGCCTGAATACTCACAAGTATATTATCAAAATATTTTGTTATCTGCACCAGTGATTCTGCTCCAGGGACAGCTATGAGGCAGGTCACACAGTCTGGATGCATTCTTGGTGCCTCAATTGGAGGAACTGTCCAGGGAGCAATGATGACTGGTCTCGATCAAATTTTAACACTACCTTTGCTCGGAAGCTCTGCTTTGCCTTATGTAAGACAAACACGTATGTTCTGACTGACTTGCTTAAAAATCAGTAAGGAAAAGATGTTGACTCAAATCCTAGGCACACCGTTGTAAAATTTCTTTGGATCATTACACCAACAGCTTCTAAGGCTAGCAACATTTTTTTCTTTTTTAAATTAAAACTCTTCATAGTGTAGAACTTGTAAGAATGAAACTTCCATAAAAAAAAAAACAAAACAAAAAAAAACCTTGGGTCAGCCTTTTGATACAAAACACTATCGGATGAATATAATATCCAAATATCCCGGCTAGATTCGCCTGTACATAGGCTATGGGAATTGTAATACTCACTATAACAAAGCCTTTTAGAAGGCAAAGAAGACATTGAGGGGATACATGAAAAGCACAGAACGCCAAGAGCACACCACAATCGTCTGTGGATAGACATGGAAGCCGGTCTGCTCTCTCTATGCTATACCTCCTGTTGGGTCAATGTTCCCCGCAGACTGAATCCCCCCATATCTAAATCACTTGAATATCTGAAACTCTTTGAGCACAGACGCAAACTGGAAAACTATAGCCAGGAAACTGTGCAGACAATTCTTTAAAATATCATATAAAATGATCTTCAGGGAATGTATATCTGAGCCATACATACACGTGGCGCTTGGACAGGCCCTTTCCCCAGGATTCTCATTATATATGCATTTTGCGAATATACTCCTGAATCCTACGACATGAAATCCAACACCTAGGTCTCAAGCATTGCAGGATGAAAGGCATCAAACCTGTGTGAAAGCGTTTCTATATCAGGTAAAATAAAATGTGAAAACTTGAGAAACTCCTGCTGGCAGGCTGCATCATACATGTGTAGTAGCCAGATGTGTTAACTATGTCCTCGCGGTATACGTGCATGGAAGAACAATTAAACTGTCTCCTTATATGATGCGGGCAACACTGGGACTCCTGAGATACTGTGAAAATCATTGAGGATGATAGACTTGAAGTGCTTAGGACAGAGGCTATCACATGGCGGTCATAAATAATCTTATTCTGGCATTATTCTTTACTACTACTACATTCAGAGTAAACATGCTGAGCTAGTGTCACACAGACACCCCCTCCCCGGCCCCCCTAATTTGTATTTACTTACGTGCATTATCCCCTTCCGGAGGTTGATAAAAAGAAAGGCCCAATGATACTATGGCTGCAATTTCTAGTATAATTAAAGTGACATCTTGTAATGCTTCCCATACTAACTGAAGAAAGGTTTTTGGCTTCTTAGGAGGTATAAAGTTCTTTCCAAACACTGCTTCTCTTCTTTCTAAATCTGCAGGATTTCCACTTAAACCTGATAAAAAAAAGAAAGAAAACAAATCCTGGTGAGGTCTGAGGACTCGTAAGTGAAAGTATCCACTTTACTCAAAGCATATTAATTTGTTCCACTTCAGATTGTTAAAGTCACAGGAGTGTATCGGAATGTTTACCTTTGTTCTTTTTAGTCTAAACACAGAGTTTAAGTCAGGGAGAAACACACACAGGTTTACTTGAAGCACACATTTTAAGTAGCTAACTTAAGGGTGGGTTGCCTGGGGAGTTTAAGGGAAGGCCCTGGTGGGTCACACGGTAGGCAAGGGGAAGGAAAGCCTTGAGTTTGATGCCCAGCACTGTAAGAAACCCCTTTCCAATGGCTTTACAACCTTCACCTTTATATTACTTACTTTGCGTCCTTTGACTATGCAAAGTTTTACAGTCACCAAGATGTCAGAACCGTGTATGTCAACTGGTCAAGTTTTTTATGTTAAAGTTAATCGCTTCCCTGGTTATAGCGATGCTTCCCTTTAAAATGGTGGAATTTTCGGTAAAAAGATACAAGGCAGATTTGCTCTGGGTCATGAATGTTGGCTAGCTAATCTGCAAATGAGCAAAATGCTTTGTTTGTTTTTTTTTTTTTATCATTATTTATGGAAGAATGAAGAGTTAATTTTAACACAACCTCTCAAAGCGTCTCTACTAAAATGCTAGTTTTTGAGTGGTGAGATTTTTGTGTCACGAAGCAGAAGGTTCGCAATGGCCTCTCAAGAAAGCGACCACTGCTGTAGGGGATAAGCAGGACAGCAAGATGGCGCATTCGTTGATCAGGCTGTGGGATGTGAAAGACAGGAGAGGGAGACTGAGAGTTGACGAACGTCACCTTTCCTGTCCTTCTCTCAAGCACACCCCACCCCAGTCTGACCTCATCCATCCCAACACAGATACATAGAGTCTTCTAATGAACAGTGCACATACATGGCTGGGGGAGCTTCGAAGGCATCGCAGCATCCGCAAAGCTCACCTGTCCTTAGTCTGTTTAAGAATGGAAAGGTGTCACAGGGACCGAAACACTCCTTCTCTCATTTGTCAAACTAGACCTTAACTTTTTATCTTATTTTTTAAAAATCTGGTAGGATCCCATTTATGAAAGGCAAGAAAGAAATCAGGAGACGGTCATATTACTCGAGGAGAAGGCTCTCGTTTTCAGTGCCTCCGTTCTCCTCAATGCTGAGGAACGCAGAGACCCAGAGATACCCAGCTACATCGCTAACGCAAGATCCAAAGTCATCGCCGGCCTTGGCCCGCGTACCAAGAGAAGATCCCAGAGGATTTTCTCACTGGTAACTGTAACATGGTCATACCTCAAGGCTCCCGAAAGCCTCGAAGACAAGTCTACCAAAACGTTCTGGCACTCTAAACTCGGAGACAGAGTCACCAGGACGAAGACAAGAGAAGACTACAGTAATAAAGAGGACTCCAGATTCCGGTAAGTCTGGGTAATGTGTTTAGCCTCCTGCTTCGGTGGCCTCACGTGAAGGAGAAAGAAGGCTGAATGCTAGCCTGCTCCGCGTTAATCTCCACATTCTAAGAAGTGGGTAAAGCCTTCTTTACTGTAATGACCACCGGTCACACAACTTACATCTGACCAGCTTAAATATCACCAAGATAACCGCAAAATTATAGGTCACGATTTTATCTTATTAGACACGATGTTTTATGTTGATATTGAAAAAAAGAAAAAAAGCTAAGTAATAAAGAGAGCAACATAGAAAAGCAGGTAGCTTTAAGGATTTCTGTGACTTTTCTAACTGTCACCTACAGCTAAGCACATGCCCACACCACACAAGGGTGAGGTAGCTGGAGACTCAGAAGGCCTAAGATGCAGGCCCCCTACTGACAACCTTGTTTTACTTTTCATCTTGGAGGAAGCAGTACTATTTGTTGGAATAACTGATAAGGTTGTTTTGAAGAAAAAAAGCAGAAGGCATTAACCTGCAAATAAAAAAAAATTACAGGGCAAAGTTTATTAAGTTAAGTAGGGGGAAGGTCAAGTTACAAATTTGAATGCCACAAGTGTCAAGCCCATTTGGAACGCAAACTTTAATTTTAGATTTAATGATCTTCGTATTATGAAGCGAAGACTTTTGTGAGTTGCCCAGAGATGTTATTTACTGATCATTCAACAACTTCCAGACAGCAGACACTGCTCTCCATGCCAGTTATACACGCAGCAAGTGTAAATTATACCCAAGAGAGACAACAGACCCATTTAAGAAATTTTATTAAAGATACTACCTGGAGTTCAGGGAAAACGACTTTTCAGAAGCCTCCGGAATTCTGGGTAGACTACCTTAGCCTGTCTAACAAACTAACATCTGAATGAGTCTGAACAAGGAGGAGTCCGTCCCGTCAGTCGTGAAAAGACCAGGGGGAGGCACCTCCAATAGCACAAAAGCAAAAGCCGGAGATCAACAAAAGGTTCCAAGATTTAGGACCCAGGAAGCAAAGCAGTGTGGCTAGGGTCCAGTGACCTAAGAGGAAAGCAAGAAGATTGGATCACACACACACACACACAAAAAAAAAAAAAAAAAAAAAAAGAGGCAAGATTGTGGGGGATATAAAACAAGATCATTATTCACTTGAACCTGTGATGGAAACTACCTGACGGTTTTAAAGTAGGGAAGTGGTAACTAATGTGTAATTTAGAAAGGTCATTTACACAGCTGTGTTGGAGTGCGGGGCGGGGGGAGCATGTTCAAAAGGCTGTTGTGCGGAGAGACAAAGGTGCTTGATTCTGGGTTTTAGATGGAGAGGCAGAGAGGGGAGTAACTGGATCTGCCAGGTACCCTGGAAAGAGATCAGACAAACAGAAGGAATGACTAGATGTGGGATGAAAGGGAGAGAGAAGAAAGAACGGTATCTAGACTTTTAACTTTCTTCTTCCCTTTTTTTGGGTACGAGGACTTGAGTCGGGGCGGTTTACTGGAATGTCTGAAGCAGGCGGGTTTAACTGAAAATCACAGCTAATATGTGTGCACGTGAGTGGGAGGGTGGATGGCGGTTATTTACCAAGCTAGGGAACCGCAGGGCTGGTAGAAGGGGAAACGAGGAATTAATAGTTCTGTTTTGTAGACCTGAGCAAACAAGTGGCAATATCTGGTGAGCTGACTGCTAGTCATATTCAGAATTCTCTGCAAAGTCTGAGCCGGAGGGAGACTCCAGCAAGATGAGAGCTTCCTTAGAGAGCAGGCGGAAGGATGAAAGGAAGGACGGCCATTACAGAGCCTAGGACAGAAGGAAGCATGCTCACACAGTACCACAGACGCTTTCATGAGAAAGAGTTTTAAGGATGACACTGCTGACTACAGGAAACGCTGGGCCAAGGTGAGAGCACTGAGTAAGATACAGGCAGAAAACGGCCCATTTTCTTTCATTAAGCAAACGATGATGACCTTGACAAGAGCCTTTCAGCATGTGTGGAAGAAAGTCTAGTTAGAAAGGACAGAAGAGACAGTGGGGAGGAGAGAGTGGAAACCTTTTTCCTCCCAGAAGTGTAACACAGTGGGGAGAAACAGATTAGTAAAGGTGAGTTAAAGAGGGTATGATTTGTTTTCTCAAAGATGGGTGACAGATATTAAAGCAGGTTACCTACCACAGGAAACGAGAACAGAGAAATGACAGGATGATATAAGACTCGTGGATATTATTAGAGTTTAAGACCTGTGAAGAGGCAAGGGGGATGGAATCCACATGAGGGTGTCAGTCTGACAGACATCAGGAAGATACTGCCAAGCAGAGTCCAGATAGCGAGGAAACCACCCGGCCCTGAATTTTAAATTAGAGGGGTAGCAAATTATTACAGATAACGTATCAAGAAATATAATGAAAATTCTGCAGAGTCCTGTGAGCCTGGCTGATTATAGTATAATGCCGACCAATCAAGGTCAAGTTACCTTCATAAAGAGAAAATACAACCACAGTCCATAGAAAGCTTCAAATTTATACACTTTCTATGTCTTCATCCACCAAGGTGGGGAGAAAAATATAACGCCAAACCGATCCTAGGAACAGGTAAAATAGAGTGACAAGAGTGTCAGCGCTATCTTATTCTTGAGCGGAGAGAGAATCAAAACCAATTATATCAAGTCCCTGTGCCCATTGTTGCTCCTCACTTAGGAAAGGAGGAGCAGGTTTACTGGAGTGTCTGGTGCAGGCAGATTTAGCAGAGAATCAAGGATAATCCATTCCACATACGACTGGGAACTGTGTGACTGTGGCTGTATACATGTGTCTATGTGTGCACTGGTGGGGTGGGAGTGGCAGTTAAGGTGACTTTCCTATGTAGGAGAGGACACAGGCTGAAGAGGATATGGAAAGTGTTTGTGTGCATCCTTCCTCACTGTTTCAGTTTTGAAGAAGGAGGTGATCCCTCCCTGGCCCTCAAACTTTCAATTTATCCATCTAAAGTCAGACTTAAATACTCATCCCCATACGCTACCAAGTGCCAGGCACTCTGGGAAGGTACTAAACACACAAGAGATGGGTCAGGCGGATGCCTTTCCCTGGTTCTTGACCTTAAAGGACTCTGAGTTTGGTAGGGATGACTAATAAGCAGTCACTCTGACACACCCAGTGTATTACATATTAGACGACGGCAGAGGAGGGGAGACTACCAGAGTATACACAAAGAAACGGACTCCAAACTCACAGGGGTGTGGTGGGAGAAGGAATTCCAATATACTCACTTTGGTATTTCTTGATACTCTCCTTATACAGTGTTGTAGGTGGGGGTAAAGTGTGCGAGAGACCAGTACTAAAAAGACTAGAAACGAGAGCTAACATGACATCCATTTTTTAGGAAAAACGAAAGATTCGCTGCTTCAAACATTAAGAACCAGAGATAGGAAAGGGGATCAATTTAGAATCAGACCACAAGGAGAGTTCTAGGTCTACTGGAGAAGTCTAAGCTTCATTTCAAAAGCAATGACAAACGACAGGTGGCTTTAAACTAGAAAAATGACAGGCAGTGTGTGGAAGAGACATCAATTATTACACCAGCTGAATTTTTGAAAGAGAAGACAGTGGTTCCTACCCACAGGGTACAATGAAAGAGACACTGTTGGTAAAAAGAAAGGAGTTGGAATTTCCAGGGCTTAATGACCACATGAGAATAGGTTTTAAAAATTCCCACATAAATCAAAGCCATTCAAGTTTCTAACTTGGTAGTGACATGGGTAATAGTTTCAGCAGAAAAGTTTGAAGAGGTTCAGGAACGGAGTTGTAGGAAAAGAATGAGGAATTGGGGCTTCACCCTCAAGGCTGAGGGGGGAATCCTGGGTAGGAACTGGGAACTATGAGCACCCAGGTGATGGCTTGTGAAGTCAGTCTTTTGGATAGCATTGCTCAGAGGGTTGTACCAACCATCAGAAACCTGCAGACTAGTAGCAGCCTGGGAAAGTACAGGAGAGGAAGAATGGCCAGCGGCAAGAAAGAGAACTCCAGGAGTATGTTGGGAAGACAGATTTTGAAAGGGAATTCAATTTACTGCTACGTAAAAATGAAACTTAGAAGCACAATAGAAAACTAATGACATGCTATTTCAGGTTCGAGTATGACTTTTACAATTATATCCATGCCACAGAGTTGGAGAACTAGTTAAAACAGCTTAAAAAAAAATCTATAAGCAGTGAAAACGGGTGACCAGAGCAGGCATCAAATAACATTTAATTCTCTGCTACAGTGGCAATACATTTCTTGGACAAGGTCATGCAGGAGTGACACAGAACTCAGAAGCAGGAAACCATACACGCTAACACACAATAGCCATGCAAACACTGGCTGAACATCTATGCTAACTTGCAAAGTCAAGCACAAACCATGGGGCTTGAGAGCAGTTTTGTACCAGCCCCCGAGTCAGTAATGATTTATCCCTAGGGAAAGGTCGATTTTCTCAAAGAGTTAAACTGTATCACCACATGGAGACAAGGTCAAAGTACACCAGCACCGGAGACTGACTTCTAGGGAGCGCAAATACAAGCTGTCATTTAAGACATGGAAACCAGGCAACCAACGACAATAGCTACTGAGCCTCTCCTGCCTCCCATCATGCACCTCGACTGTTTCTATTGCCATCTTTTGCTTCCTCTGTTGGTTTTGTTTTAGAGCTCCTCTTTCACCTCAGTTTGATAATCACCACTTACAAAGCTCAGCTTCACCTGACTTCTTCCCCCCCGAGGTGCGTGAAGCCAGGCCTGGTAACTGAGCATGTGTCTTTAATTTGTTATGAATTCACTTTTATACTTTGTTTGGTGCAGTACTACTGCATAACAAATACGATACTTGGAGCCAGAGGCATGCATTCCAGAAATCCACAGCAGAGTTTTCTCTGCCATCCAATACGACGTGCAAGAAAGATAACGGAGGGGTAAAGTAGAAAAGACACCCGGAGCCATTGTGAAAGTTAGCAGACCGAGAAATGGGATTTAGAGTATGAATAATAGAGTCAATACAGGAAAGCAAAACACAAAAGAAGAATAGTTCAAAAATAATTTTAAGTGCTAGGATGTTATAGACAGATTATTCTGGAATAAAACCGACCTCGAGAGCTCCGAGGAATGTGAGATCCATGCTCGTTTTTGAAAGATACGGCTGAAAATAATGACATTTCAAGTCTTACCTTCATTCTACCCCGGACTTTTAATTTCAACCCCCCTGTTAGGAATTATGATAGTTAATGGAGAAGTAGGAAAATCTCATCTGGCACAGACATGTTCTACTGGCCACCACATCTGTAGTGTTCTTGAGAACAGGCCCCAAGAGTACCTTGTTAGAGAACACGTGGTAAGCTGGTGGGAAAATGGCAACCCAGCTGCCTGGATGGAGATGTGGAGACAAAGAGTGGAGCAGAGACTGAAGGGAAGGCCATCCAGAGCCTGCCCCACCTGGGGATCCAGCCCATACACATGCAGCCACCAGTCCCAGCCACTACTGCTGATGCCAAGAAGTGCATGCGGACAGGAGCCTGATAGAGCTGTCTCCTGAGAGGCTCTGCCAGAGCGAGACAAATACAGAGGTGGACGCTCACAGCCAACCACTGAACTGAGAATAGGGTCCCCATTAGAAGAGTTAGAGAAAGGATTGAAGGAGCTGAAGGGGTTTGCAACCCCATAAGAACAACAATATCAACCAACCAGAGCTTCCAGGGACTAAACCACCATCCAAACACATGAACAGACCCATGGCTCCAGCTGCCCTTGTTGGGCACCAATGGGAAGAAAAGCCCTTGGTCCTGCCAAGGCTGGACTCCCAGTGTAGGGAAATGTCAGGGTGAGGAGGCAGGAAGGGAGGGTGGGTGTGTGTGGGGAACACCTTCATAGAAGGGGGAGGGGGATGGGATGGGGGGGTTGATGGATGGGAAACCGGGAAAGGGGATAACATTTGAAATGTAAATAAAAAAATCCAATAAAAAATAAATAAATAAAGGCTGAAGTGGGGAGAACTCCACAGCCTGGACACTGAATGCCTCTCACAGGGAGTTCCTCAGCCATGAACTCTTGCTAATAACTACTTTCCTTCAAGCCCAAAGCCAGTGGGCCAAGTAGTCATGACAAAACCTTTTAAAACCTTTTCTTCCTTTCAGCGTTGATTATCTCAGGTATTGTGTCACTGACAGAAAGTTGACACACAAAACCATTTATCCACCATGTGTAACTCCAAAAATAAATCTGTTTTTCCACTGAGGGGAAAAAAATTAAGACACAAGAACAAAGAAGCTCTTTCTCACCCTTTCGTAGGGTATATGGACTGATAAAAAGTTTAAAAAGAAACTTAAAAAAAAAAAAAAAAGCCCCTGTGCCAGCCAAAAGCATCTACTCAGAGACAGCACAGGTTAGGAGTCACTTTGGGCATGCGCTTAACCTTTTTGTGCCTATAAAATAGGATAAAGGAGTTTTAAGGATAAAATGGGTTTACATTGGTAAGAAAGCACTAATAACCAATCTAGCACAAAAAAAGTTATGTAACATAAGTGTTGGTGTTTTCGTTGTTGCTATTCCTAAGAAAAGTCTGGAGCTGCTCCTTCAGACCAATACAGTCTAAGACAAGCACCTCCAGCACGGTTTCTCTTCTCCACTCATTTCTCTCGTGAGCTGAATACACTAACACTGTGTATCTAGACACCGTACATTTAACATGGTGAACATCTCCCTCTTCTGAGAATAAAGTACGAACCTTCACTTTATTCATGGATACATGCCCAGGGCCTAAAAAGTACCTGTCACATAGAAACCCTTTCTGATACTATACTTGAGCAATTTTAAGGCAATTTTAATATATTTCAGTGCCAGATGTAACCTAATTTTATACACAGAATTTTCTCCAACAATTGCCAATACCCTTCTGTCTTAGGGAGATCGATAGAATCTATGGAACACAAGAAGCAACAAGTCAGATCTTGTAAACAAATGCGCTAATGGACAGGGAACACCTTTAATTTCAGTCATAAAACCCATATACTGTGAAGAACCATTTCAGTTCCCGCTTTCCCCGAATACAGATTATTCTAACAAAAAAAAAAAAGCATGCATTAGATACACCGCTGATTCCCTTATGATCTGCGTGGTTGACCAGTGACAAAATGTTAAGATTCTAGAGTGAAATATTTCTAGTAAGTGAAAGCTATGAAGAGTCCTTCGGGAGTATTTCTATGAAGTCTGCTGCCGTTTTGGTTATATTTCAGTTGACTATAAACACAAATATGCTCACAATGGGCTGTTTTGTAATCTTTCAAAAGAATATTTCAAGATAAAAAATTATTTATATATATAAAGGCCAATTTATATATAATTTAGGAATCATTAATTCGCAGTAATGTGGAGAACACGCTCAAGAACTTTGCAAAATCAGAAGAGGAGAAAAACAGTTCGTAATTTCACTCAGTGCCCCAAAGCACACACCATAAAGATAAAATGTTAACTGTGAAATCAGTTCTCCAGAGACCACTCGTGGCTTCTACCGTGTTGTCAGGAGTAAATAATCTCTTCTTCCCATAATTTCTAGAAGCAAAATTAGTTAATGAATTCATTAACTAATTCAAAATCAATGTAACATACTACTCAAAATAATAAGGCAAACTGTACCACAAATTAATGAGAAATCACACTTACGAGAGGTGACAATACGTAGGAGAGGTACACTCAGTAATTAGGAAGCAAAGACTCTAGCAACTCATAGCAACAAAATACAAAAATATGGGTGGGTGAAGGGCAGCCAGTCATATGTCTGAGACATATGCTCAATGCTGAACACCCAACCTATGGGTAAGGTATATTAGCCCAGTGCTCAGCTCCAGGGCTATATCCCCAGGCACTCAAAGCAATCTTTTATGGATAACTATACATGACCAGGAGGGTTCTTTAATGTTAATATCCCCCACTGATTTGGTGATCATGAAGCATCATCTGTTGGGTTTTAGATGAAATACAGTATATATGAGTAAAGAAAACTAATAAACCCAACGATTGAAAACAGCACATCAAGGTATAAATGTAGCATGACAAAAAGTAGGGTGATTTCAATGCATGTTTGCATAATGAACAAGCCCCAAGCTTTATCATATTACTAAGGTGTCAACACAAAGTCTACGATGTTAGTAGTTCTGACTTGAAAAGATACGGATAATCCTTGAGATATCTTGCAGAAACAGACCTCACGCCATGAGATGACGGCATTTTAGGACATGGGTGAGCATGGACTCTGAGTTCTTCAACACTGTGGTCCTCAGAGAACTCAAAGGGCCTGCCTGTCAGAGTCAGTAGTGAGCTCGTTCACATACAACCACACAAGTACTTTCCAAGAAGTCTTTTGGTCTGATCTAAAATTCCTGAATAATTTTTTGGAAATCACCTTTTGCTGTTACACTAAGTATTGCCACCAGCAGTAGTAATGTTATGAAAATGTTCAGAAAGCAGCTTAATAATTTCTCTATAACTGGCTTTGGAATATATATCAATATAATATTTTAACATAAGAAATTTCCACTCTTACTAAAATAAACAGTACCCAGCAAACATGTATTCTCATGTGTGGGGCTATTCCTCAAGATGTCACACAAGCTAACACAAGCTCCTTCAATACTTCTGCCTTGCCCACCTCATTAACTTTTCTCTTAACCACGTGATGCCATCATACTATACATCCAATTTAGCCGTTCACTTTCTCCTCAGACGTGTGGGCAAACTTTGTATCCTTAGTCCTAGGAACAGTAAGGCTGACTTTGTTAGATCATTTCGAAGGCCACAGCACAGCAAAGTCCATGCTACAAAACAAGGGATCCCACGAAACCAAAGCCTTTCCAAACATAAGAGAAATTCGACATAATCTGACCACATACATGTTTACTAAGTGAGAGGCTTGGTGCCGTCTAAATGAAAAATGTGCATTCGGGCCTCGGTCGACTGATTATTAAAAGTTTAGATTAAGTCCCATGAGCAAAGCCAACTTTGACGGCTACTGGAAGTGAGAACTATTTTAAGACACGGGCAAAATGAAGGCTGGGGAGCAGTTTCTTTCCACTGAATCCCCTGGGGGGTACCACTCTCGGCTCTATCTTCTGTGCCTCCAGTGAAGGGCAGTCTTGTTATTGTAAACTGGAACACGAATGCAGACAAAAGGGCAAACTATTTCAGCTCACCATCCTGATAAATGTAAGTTAACCGGCTCGAACCGCAGCAAGCTGATAAGCCATTACCAAAACCATGGCCCCATCATGCCGAGACCATACAAACACGTTTCCGTCGGAGCGGGATAAACACTACTCACTCAACGCAAGACCTACCTTCATTGGGAGATGTTTTCAACTTGGTGCAAATTCCATAGACATCCCCATAGCTTTCCTGTATTTTTCGTAATGCATCTGTGGACCTGAGCTCCATGAGGGCCCGCAGCTCGGCAAGTGTGACGCCAAAGTCTCCATCATGATTAGCTTCTTTCAAAGAGTTTTTCACACCACTATATGCAACTGAGTTGTTTGCCATGTCGCCCATTACAAGGGTAATTTATGAGGAGGAAAATGTTTCCCAAAAAAAAAAAAAAAAGAATGAAATCTTCACTTGATCTATTTTCCAAGATGAAAATCTTTTAAATATTAAAATCTTCCTTAAACCAAACACTCATTGTATGACTTGGTAAAGCAGTTATCAGCAGCAACAATTCCCAGAGAAGTATCTTGACCACTGGCCCATGACTTGTTTCTTCCTCTCAATCTTGAGATGTATACATCTGTGAGAAGAAAAGATTGAGGGGTTAGTCGTTCATTCTCAAGAGCATTTACGACCCACGCACGCACGCACGCACGCACGTGTACTTTTTAAGTGCTACCAGAGAGCTAAACGAAGTACACTAGTTACAAATATTCATGAACCATGGTTTTGGATCACAGTATAACTTCTAAAAAAAAAATGGGTTTATTTAGTCACTAGAACTCAGTATCAAATGAAAACGAACATGTCACTGAACTGGTGTGTGTGTGTGTGTGTGTGTGTGTGTGTGTGTCACCGTTATTAAGTTACTGCTAAAGTGCTTAGTTCCAATTGGTTGGTTCCAACTTTGCCAGTTGCCTTAAACCCATCCTCTCATCTGACTATTAAAATTAAATAATATTATTTCTTACTCTATCCAGAACACTGAGGCCTAGATAAATTGAACTTTCAGCTAACTTAATGGATGGAAATAGCTGGTCTCGAGGCCAGAACCCCTTCTCACACACTGGCTTCACCCAGCTTACTAAACCTTTTCATATGGACCTGCCCATGGGAGGACACACGCCTGGGAGCTGAGTAAGCAGTTTCCTGCATTCCTCCTTGGCTCCATCATCGCTCTGTCCTCCAGCTTTCTAAAGCTACCTTCCCTTCAGTTCCCGTCATGCTACCGCCTCCGGACTTCTATCTCCGAGAGCTGCTTCTGATGCCTTCATCCGTTCTCTTTCTTCTTTTTCTCACCGTTTATCTAGGTTGTCTACATGTTACTCTATCCTCAGAACCAAAAATTATGGCAGACCGTGACAGATGACCAAAGAGTGAGTGTGATAAAACATAAAGATGTAAAAAGTGAAAGAGAAAGTTGGAGGAACGAATACGCCACTTTAATTTCTTCACTGGTTTTTCAATCCATCCTTTTAAAAGTACCTACAACTGACCTGGAGGTCTTCCTGCTAAAGATCAGATGTATAATATTCCCTGGTAACTGCAGCCTTCCCTGATCATCATTATCCTAGCTTCCTGGGTTTGAACCCATGTCACCGTTGATCCCGCCTTAACCATTAAGTCTTCCCATGACAGCACCTCCTGCATTCATCAGTCCCTTGCATGTTTGGCCACTGCATTGGTTTTAAAGGCATTCAAGGTCAAGCTTCAGTTAACTGAATCAACCTTGCTGCCTCTCCAACCATCTAACCCCCTAAATATTTAACAAAGTATCCAGCAACAGGAAAAGTCCCTGGCAAATACAACTTTTTATCTCTAAAACTGCTAGAAGGATGTATGTGGACCACAGTCCACATACACCAGCAGCCATTAAAGTCACCTGGAAGGACCTACACCCCAGGAATGTTAAGTTCAGTAGGATTAAGCATGTACTCCACAACTTATATTTCTATTAAATTTCTAGACGATACAGGTGCTATCTGTTCTGGGAGCATCCTGACAACTGAAATGGAATGGAAGCTGGTTCTCAAGGCTAGGCAAGCATTTATAATCTGCTATGCTGAGGATGGCTGGCTAAGTAAAGCTTGGTTGCCTTGCGTTAAATCTGCGAGAATACAGAGATAGATTCTATAAGGCAGTTCCCTTCACTGCATTCCTCCTCCCACTTCATAAACCCTACACTTGCCCAATTACTGCCGTTTTACTCATCTTCTAGGCCAAGTGGGTTCCCACCTACTCACATCAATTATTATAATAAGCAACTTAAAGGAAAAAAACCCCAACTGAGAGTGTAGCTGTTTGATAATCTTCAGTTTCCATACTCAAAATCCGTTGGCTAGAACATCGCATTAGCCCTAATACAGATTCCTTATTATAAGAGATAAAATTAAGATTCTTGTCTATGCTGTGACAAGGGCATGTGTGTCTACTTAACTACTGGCCTGCTACCCCCATCAACTGCCATGAGTGATGATCTGTCCAAGGTATAAATCAGGTCTACAGACAGGCAACAGCTTCTTCACCTTTCTGCTTGTTTTTTGTTTGTTTTGTTTTGTTTTTTTAAAGGAATGGCATGGCTGTAAGTCTTGTATATTCTAGACCAAAATTTAATGAGGAGATTTACAAGTTATAAAGAAAGCCCCCTGTTGTTTAAAGGGCCTGAAAAAAAAAAAAAAAAGGAAAAGTAGCACTGTGGGCATCATTTAGGTCACATAAAAACATCTTCCATTTAGCTGTAGTCAGAAACAATATCGTTATTCATTTTTGAGACACACACACACACACACACACACACACACACACACACACACACACACACACAGTACTTTGAGTCACTCCCCACTACCCTCTGGTTCCCCTCTGAATCCTTTCTCTCACCTAGTCCCCCAGTGACTACTTCCTCTATTAGGATACAATGTCCTCTCCACCTCAGGAGCCATTAGCAGCATTAGCTTCCATAGCTCGTTGTCATCCCCTCAAACCACGGTGAAAAGTTGGAGGGACTGATCTGGTGCAGCAGCTGGCCACAGCTGCTGTTTTCATGGTTGCAATGACAACGTCACTGTGTAGATGGCAGTGATTCACGACAGGATAGACACTTCCTAGTCTCTGGCTTTTAAATTCCATTCACTCTTTTGTAATGTTCTCCCCCCCCACCCCCGTGTGTGTGTGTGTGTGTGTGTGTGTGAGAGAGAGAGAGGATGATGATGATATACATGTCCATCTGAAGCTGAATGTGTACGAGACTCACTTATTTTCCATGCTCTGACCATATGTGAGGCATATCTCTGCATTAGCTGTCTCTGAAAAAGGAATTTCTCTGCCCTGGGCTAAGAGCTGCACTAGTCTATGGAAGGCAGTTTGCTGACATGTCTATTTAGGGAAGCAATGTTAGCACTTATATTTTTTATTTGTCTTTTCTCTGAACAGATTTCAACTACATAAAAGAATGTTATCCACTGGATGTTCTTAAGTACCTCAAGAATAGGGATAATAACTGACCTAGGCGTAGAAGCAACATACCATGTTCCTACCACAAATAATATGGCCTCCGCCAAGTTTTCCCGTTTACCAGGATGCAGTGGACATTTCTGTTGGTCGGAAAGCAGGCATATAACACCAAACACATAATTTATGTAATCGAATCAATACCAAACAGAAACTGCTGTGTATTTTGGTTGTCACATAAACAGCCTTTCCCCAGCACTTACTAAATCTAAACTGAATTCCACAGAAAACCATTGCCCCCATGTTCTTTCTACTTCAGAAGTGTGAATGAGACCTGAGTAGATGGTCAAGGAGACTTCTGCTCTGCCTGTGTTACCTACCAGCTTGTTCTGTCTTACTGAGTTCAAATCTGTGAGAAACACGAAGCGTTACCGTGATCACCCAGCACCACACGATCCGATAGGGAAGGCCTGTCAGGATAGATAGATTGGTGTGCACGCGTGGATGAACACGTGCCTCCTTGGTCCTCCCGAGGCGTCTTTTAAGGCCTGGCTTAAACAACGAGTAAAGTTTGTCCTGTCCTTGATTTTTCCAACCATTTATCAAGAGACCGATTTTAGAAGTTGAGTTTTTTATTATTGGAGGAGTCCAGAGCTTTGGTTGAGTACACGGTTGCGTTCAGTTCCGTTACACTAAGGAAAGAGCTTGAGAAAAGGCTGTTCAGGGGAAGCATCTGAACGTCACGCAACCACTCTCCGAAGTAGACCACCAACGACCTACAAACTACACACCAGCGGCTTTCTCCTTCTCGATGACCCATTACCACCCGCTGCTGTTCCCTCCTTTACTCGCTCATTCATCTAAGCCAGTGACAAAAATGCCAAGGGCGACAAAAAATGCCTTACTTGTTAGCCTTAAAGTTATAGTCATGTAAGAGACGAACTAATTTTGGATTCAAATAAAATACAAAAGACACCCGCCAGATTGTCTATTTTGATCCCCTTTGCTCTTCAAAGACATTTCACCTTCCGCTTTTAAAGGTTTAAGAAAAAAGTTTCAAGTGGAAGCTGAGACCTCAGAGAGACGATGTCTTAAAGAAGACACACAGCTCTACTATTTAGGACACTTAGCCTATAAAATGTATCCCGGAACAAACGACACTTCTAACTAACCCACTGTTCGTAGTCTAAGGTTTTATGGAAGTAGACAGCTGCAGCCCGACACGGAGCAAGAATAGCTAAAATCTGCAGATGGGGAACCTAGGGGGATTCTTCCCACAACAGGAGCTTTCCTAGGAATGGACGGGCAGAGACACCAGGGAACATGAAGGACGGTTGTGAAGGGGCAGTGCTGTTAACAACACAACCTCAATCCCTTCTTTCACAAGGCAGACCCCCGTGGAGGCCGCAGGGGAAGACGCATGAAAGCCACCTAGATTCAATAAAGGTCAGTAAAGGTAACTCCAGGTTTTAAGAATCATTTACACAAGCTCATGAGATGAAATATGGGGTCGTATAAATCATTCTATGAAGCGATTTTGATACATACACCGATGTGAGATTCCTACAGCCAAAACCATAGGCTGTCGTTACTAAGCGCAGCAGCAGCAAGACCGCCCTTCAAATGGGCTTCCCAACTCTGATGATTCGAAATGTGTCCTAGTGAGCTGAAGGAGTGAGAAGTGTGTTTATTCGATCCATAAAGATTTAGAGCTGGATAATCGGGAAATATGTTAGATAAGGGAGCAGGATCCAGACAGACAGATGGGAATGAGGCTCAATTTAATTGGCACCCATGTACCTTATATTTAATTCTAAAACATTAACTTTACGGATATGTATAAGGATGTGCCAGCATATATGAAAGGCAAAGGCCAAACTTATCAAAGCTAAATATGTGTTGATACTACTTGGCGTTATTGAGTTAATAGTAAGGTGTTAACCTTAATCACAAAATCATCAATTTTCTGGAATAATATTACATTCTGTAAAATGAACTAAAAATAACATTAACAATAAACAAAATTCCTCACCTTGTGAAGTAACAGTTATGAGGGAGTCATGTAATTGAAGGGATATGGGAGATAAAATCCAATTTCCCATTTGACAGATACTGAAGGCAAACACTCTTGATCACCAAGTATTCAACACTTTATCTCTAAAAGGAGAGCAAATGCCTAACCCTGAAATCAGGGTACACTTCCTGACAATGTGCTGATGCCGAGGTCTAAGTGCCATCCTGCGAAATAACTGTCACTACACTGAAAACTGGGCCATGAGGTAGACCAAAGAGCTCAAAAATAGTTGGGGATTACAGCTTTCTCACAAAAGAACATGTGAAGAGAACTCCATCTTCTTTCTTGGTTATCTCATCCTTGACTTTGCAAGTCTTTCTTTCTTTAAAGATTTATTTATTTGTTTTATGTAAGTACACTGTACGCTGTCATTGTCTTCAGACACACCATGACAGGGCATCTGATCTCATTACAGATGGTTGGGAGCCACCATGTGGTTGCTGGGATTTGAACTCAGGACCTCTGGAAGAGCAGTCAGTGTTCTTGACCACTGAGCCATCTCTGCAGCCTAGAACTCCATCTTCTTAACTCTCTCTCAGCATGTGTGGAATATGCATGCACATGTGTGTATCAGCATAAAATCAATTCCATTTCCTTTGTACCCTGACAGGCAGGTAAGGGACGGACCACTAACCTCTGTAACTGTTTCTCTTTGTGACTAGCATTTTAGCCATAGCTGCTTTGGTAACTTAGAGAACCAACCGCCCCAGCCAGTCTTCCTCAATCACATTCAAGTTAGTGGACAACCTGAACCTCAGCCCCTTAGAGCAGGGGTTCCCAACCTTCCTAATGCTTCAAGTCTTTCATCCAGTTCTTCAGGGTGTGATGATCCCCAACCACAAAGTTATTTTCACTGCTATTTTATAACTGCGATTTTGCTACTATTACGCATCAAAATATAAAGATCTGGGTTTTCCGATGTTCTTAGGTGACTCCCGTCAAAGGGTCATTCACTGCTCAAAAGGGTCTTGACTTACATGTTCAGAACTGCTGCCTTGAAGGCCGCTTGAGGGGGTGGGCAGATAACTACCACACGTTGGACCAGACCAACTGCCTACTACACCGAAAAATTACGAAAAGGGAAGAAATATTTTACGCTGTCTTGTATCTCAGCAAGAAAACTGCAATCCTTCACACCACTTCCACAGCTACTTCTGCAGGAGTCCCAAACACCTTTCACCGGATTCCTGCCCCAAAACCCTGAAACCTTTCAATGACCGAAACATTTTTTAAGAAGCGACGGTGCCTTGCTTCCAACTATTAGATATAATTCTAACAGTGGAAAGAGCATGTGGTCTGATACTATAGTTTCAGAGAGCACATAATTTAAAAATCACAAATGGTGGGGGCTTCCTCTACGAATTACAGCGCATCCAAATTATTTCATTAAATCAATTAGAAATTGGGTTAGGAATTAGGAAGCCAAGGGGGAAAAAAAATCAAATTTAATATGACTCAGAACTTCTGTTTTATTCTTTTCAAAGAACTTAAAGAAAACCTACTCATCTCAAAGAACACAAAGTCTACACAGCTTAAATAGAAGTTAATTCCTGTTGCATGCACGGTCTCTGTCTCTCTCACCGTCTAAGCAGGGTCTCATTTATACAGAACTGATACAGCAGAAAGCAAGCACTGTTCACAATGCCTGATTAATCAATCTCAAAAGATTCCTGACTACCGTTCTCGCTCCCTCGGTAATTTACTTATCTCCTAGAAGGCTATTCCGGGCAGAGCCTGGGTACTGCAAAAGGAGCTGCAGCTGTGTGGAGCAGTAAACCTAGCATGAAGGCTTCAGCAATGTGTGGGGGTGGGCGGGGGCAGACTCTTAGAACAGAAGAGGACCCAACCTGCACTCTCATCACAGCTGCTCTCTCCAATCTGTACCCATCTGAGTCACCTCTCTGTGTCTCTCCCAGTGAACTGTGACCTCAGGATAGGATCTGTCCTATTGACTTTTAACCCTCATCTGTGTCTGGGGTATAGAGAGGGTTCAATGTTTATTGAGTAGAAATGCTTTTAGCTTGTGCCTTGAGCTGTAATCCATTTCAAACGGCAGCTCTGCATAAAGCAAATGGCAATTCAATAAGGACAACGACAACAACAAAAAAACCCTTACAACATGTTAAAAATATATGCTAATTTCTGAGAAGGTTGGCATTTGAGGAGTTTTCAAGTCGTCTTGGTATTAAAGATGGATCATTTTTATTTCCCTTTGAGTCCTTTTTAGACAGTAGAAAATAAAAAGTACTTTATTTAGCCTGTGCTTGGTGACACAGTCATGGGGAAGAGGAAGGAGCGTCTCTGAGTTCAAGACCAGCCTGGTCTACACTGAGTGGCCAGCCAAGGCTCCATAGTGAGAGCCTGCTTTACAAACAAACAAATAAACAAACAAATGCACGTACGTATATACATAGCATTTCAGAGAGTCTCAAATGAATTATACACTACCGACAGTCATTCTGAACAATGGTCCTAGATTGTTGAGAGCAAGCAGGCCAAGCAACAATTCTGGGCTTTATTATTTCATAAAGTTTGGAGGATATGGCCTGCTAATTTGACGAATAAAGTGTTCAAGTTAACCATGCCAAATGGAAATATAGCAAATCAGTATAGGAATCAACTTAGCAAGGCCTCCTAAGAAACAATGACATAAAACTCCCATCTAGTAAAGGCCATTTAATCAAATGCTCAACCCAACAGGTAACTACAATCCTTCGAAATGCACTGTTCTGATTTACTTCCTCTTCCCTGATCAACTTACTCCATTCCAGCCTCTCCTATGCAGGAGAAGCCACTTTCTAGGTGATGGGTGATTCCCAGGTTCCTGAACCTGCAGAGCACACGCAGTCCTTGTTTGACTTCCTGGCAACCTTTGCTACTCTTTGCCACTCCCCACTCTTGAAGTTTCTGCTGTTTCAATGTGCTGGACTCTCGTTCCCATCACACGGTTGTCCCTGGCTGCACGTTTCCACTTTCCACAGCTGCTTTGCTTCTTTGAACAACTGTCAGGGAAGTCAGTGGGGCAGGGTTGGGTGATAGTAACTGTTGTCATCTGGCTTTCGCCAGAGAGGGCCAGATTGGCTTTTAGATAACAAAAATTTATTTGTAAGAAGTGTGAGAATTTTGTTTGTTTTTTCTCTTATTTCAGAATTCCACAATTAAATGACAACACTCAGAGCAGTCCGGCTCAGAGAAAATATGAAAAAAGCTTCTTTATCTTCCCCTCAACTTTTATCCCCATTAACTTTTCATCTATAACAGTGCAGGCCAGCCTCAAACAAAGCAGGGCCGTAGACTGGCCATGCAACCACATCTCTGGGCTTTCGATACCTGCCACTTCCAGCACATACTAAGACTACATGTTCACAACGACACAGCACTGAAGGAGGGTATACAATAAAACTTTCAGTGTCAATGATCCAAAGCACAGATATCTTTTTTTTTTTTTGAGAATTTGAATGATTTATTAAAGATGGGATTTTTTAAAAGGAACTAATGTGGCAGTAACTAGAATGGAGGGCAAGGAAGGTCTAGAGCTTGACTTAGAGAATGATGGCAGCTCCTAAAGGAGACATGAACACAACGAAGGCAAACAGAGGGGTCATGGTGTTTATCATTAATTGCAGATTCTATTTCTTTTTTTTTTTTTTTTTTTTATTAACTTGAGTATTTCTTATGTACATTTCGAGTGTTATTCCCTTTCCGGTTTCGGCAAACATCCCTTCCTCCCCCCCCTTCCTTATGGGTGTTCCCCTCCCACCCTCCCCCATTGCCGCCCTCCCCCGACAGTCTAGTTCACTGGGGTTCAGTCTTAGCAGGACCCAGGGCTTCCCCTTCCACTGGTGCTCTTACTAGGATATTCATTGCTACCTATGAGGTCAGAGTCCAGGGTCAGTCCATGTATAGTCTTTAGGTAGTGGCTTAGTCCTGGAAGCTCTGGTTGCTTGGCATTGTTGTACATGTGGGGTCTCGAGCCCCTTCAAGCTCTTCCAGTTCTTTCTCTGATTCCAAAGCACAGATATCTTAAGGGTGACTCGAGACCCTTTTGCTTTACGACCAGGTAAGTTGGTAGAACCTTACTTATCCAGTGGACTGGTGACATGGATGTCTACGGGGAGACTGGCCCAATCGTGCAAGGATGTACCTACAGAATCAACAAACCACAGCCTCTCAGTTTAACAAAGCACGGCCATTTTAATGGTAGTCAGTCGCAGTGTCCATTGACTGGTAATGCTTGCGAGGCTCTTAGAATGTGCAGCACTGGGCCCCACCTCAGGAAACGTCTTCAGTTGATGCAGCACGCGGTAGGAAAACTGTATTCCTAACTGCTGGGGGATGTTGGTTCTGCTGTCGCTCTGGTAAGCCACTATTCTGTGAGACTGTGACCTGAGAGCTTTGACTCATGAACTCACTGTTGGATGTCCATCTTGACCCGAAAGTTCCTGGACACAAATGGGCAAATTACTCACGATGCTGCATTGTGCTAGTCCGAATCTGCATGAATAACTCAAGGCAGATTATTTTCTAAAAAATATTTTGTGAGCTGGTACTTTGAGCTGTTCTGGTTTTACACTGATAAGTCTCATATTTCACAAATGCTGTGAATAATTTCCTCCTTTGGAACTAAAAAGGTTTAAACACCTTAAGGCATCGATTTTACAAATTTAACAAAACGCTCTAATCTAGATACAGCTACCTTATCCACATCTCAAGACGAACCATACCCCCCACCCCCGCCCCATTCTACAGATCTACTTAGGCGTCTCAAACCTTTCATGTTTACAGTAAGATTCTTGGTGGCAAAGATTTTTGGTTGGGGGGCGGGGGCGCTTTTGAGAAGCTCCGAAATAAAGTTAATTTTATATAACCCTGTGCAATTTACCAAATATAAGAACATACTATATCTCCGGTTAAATATGAGAACCAAATGTTCTATCATTTTCTGGTCTCTCTGGTGTTGAAATTTTCAGCTACAGTCAAGGAAGAGATTTCTAATTTAAAACAGTGTTTTTCCCTTCTGTTCAGGAGCTAAGAGGCACCATGAACACTTGAATGTCACACCAGCTGCTTCGCCGGCCTACTCAGTGCTTAAGAGCTTCTAGCCTGTCAGTTCACAAGAACCTACACTTACATGCCTAAGGAAACAGGATGCTCATTATGTCACCGAACAGGCTCACCCAAAGAAAGCTCGGCAGTTCTGAGGAAGGCTAACTCTTCGCTGCACATGGACATGAGCTTTCTGCTTTATTGACTGGAAATTCTCTAGTTCAAAGATTTGGCCCAGCACCTCAGAACTGAGCATAAAGCTAAGAGGATGAGACGCTTGCCCTTGTCTTCATTCCTATTGTATTTAGGGAGCTTGATTGTAGATGGTCTTTTGCAACTTCTACCTACAGGTACTGAAGAGGAGCTTGAAAAATCAATACTCCCTCTCATGCTAGTTCAAGTAATTTGGCTGAAAAAATAAGCGATATTTTAAGAAGATATTAGGCAGTATTTGATTCATGGTTAACTCAATAGAGTGCAAAGAGTCTGGGCATTAGGAATGTGTTGAACTGTAGCACAATCCATCACATCACCAACGAACGTTCCTCTAAGTTCTTCATGTATTCCAGATCTTTCTCCTTTAATGCCCCTGCCCTACCAGTTCCTGACCTTCTTTTGTTTGTATTCTGTCTGTAACTGAACCCATTGAGGCCATCACCTAGAACTCCTCTATCTTCAGATTTCCTCTTTGGCACAACTTTTCTCACTAGTTAACCAAAATCTTGTCACACGTTCTGACTTCTAAGGCCACCAGACTCCTCAGCGACACCAGCTGCCCTCAAATGCTAACTTCCCAGTATCTTTATGTTTGACTTTCTCTGGTCTTCTTACTATGTCCATCTGGTTAACTGGTGACCCCTTGAAGACACATATCATTAAGGTTAAGGAATACTAAAAAAAGACATCTTTAACTAATTAAAGAGGTGGGTGGGGAGGGAGGGAGGGGGGTGGTCTCAGTATGCATCTCTAGGTGTCCTACAACTTGGTGTATATACAGGCTGGGCTTGAACTTGATGTAATCCTCCTGTTTCTGTCTCTGTCTTGCTTGCACCAACAATACCCACTGAAAAACAAATTAAAACATTTCTTAAGGCCAAACACAGTGACACACACCTTTAACCCTAGAGCTCAGGAAACAGGGGAAACAAATGTTCTGAGTTCTGGTCTACATAACAAGTTCTGGTCTACCTAACAGGTCAGCCAGGGCTGTATGAGATCTTGTCTCAAACCAAAGAAAGCCAAAACACAAAACCAAACCAAACCAAACCAAAACGAAAACTAAAACAACCTCCCCCACTACAAAGAACCAGGTTTTAGCTCCTTAGTAACTTACATGTGTCTCTGTAACACATAAGTGATTCTGTTCTATATAACTAATCCTATTCTGATTTCACAACTTTCTTACATTATTTGCACTCCTGAAGTAATCCTGTTTCCTTAATTGCCATGGTAGAACAGCATCTCAATGCCTTTTTGGTTAGGTTTCTCACTTGGCTTTGCGAATATTCACATACATTCTACTCCAAAAAAGACCATATCTTTCTCTTCCCTTAAGAAGTGTCCCTCTCCTGGATTTTCTTAACCCACAAGCTATCCAGCTTCATCTCCTTCTTCCACACCTACTAGAAACATCTGCCCTCAATGCAACGTCATCCCTGATTCTCTCCTTGAGGTTGGCAACTGGATCCATCCTTGAGCACATACTCCTGAGATGAGATTACAGTGATTAATGATCTCAGGTTGCTTTCCAGGCCCCACCATTCTCTACGTAGCTGTCTCATCACCCAGCATTCCCCTCTTCTATTCACTGTATCACTTAGTTCTCATACGTCTCTAACCAAATTCACTGTCTTTTTAAATCTTTATAGCATCCTAAATGAGGGCATCACTACATCCACTTGCAGGACTCTCTTGGCAACTCTCATAACAACATGGCCTCCATCAGCTACCTTGCTCTCTTGCTCCAGGTTACGTTACAGCTGTGGACCCACATCACCATCTAAATATTTGGTAATACTTCACGTGAAATCACCAATATTAAACTTAACCCTGTCTCATCCAAACCAACTTCCTAAAGTTTCTAGTGGTCCCAAAGACATCTGAAAAATCCCCCCAATCCACTGTTCTGTCCAATATTCACATAAAGTGGATCTCTTTCTCTTCCTTAAGAAGCATGCCTCTCCTGGATTTTCTTAACCCACAAGCTATCCAATTTCTGTCTCCTTCTTTCAACCACAGCTACTAGAAACATCTGTCCTCAATGTAACTTGAGGGCTGTTCACAGTCTATAAAGAAAAAAGGCAAGTGTACAAGCAAGAACAAACAAACACGGCCCAAGGACGCACAAAGGAAATGGTGAACAAAGAACGAGGTATTAATGAGTGTGTGACTTCAAGAACGACTTCTGGCCTCAGTGTCTAGAATACAGCTCACCTAGACCAGAAGTGCAGGGAAGTAAGAAGAAAACAGTCATGACTCTGATGCCATTGGGAGTATGGCAAGAAGGTGGCACAAGCAATAGCTGGTCTTGTGATAAAAAGCATTATTTCTACCTCCGAAGTATTTCACAGAAACTAATCTACTCTCCTAAAGTACAACCTCAGCTTCCATTACAGAATGCTAAAATAACAGTAGCACTCACATAAAAAAGAGAGTAAGAGTTGAGGAGATGGCTCAGCAATCTGTAGCAGCTCTTCCAGAGGACTGGGGTTCAGTTCCCAGGACCCACTCAGGCCATTTGAAACTGCCTGTGACTAGTTCTAGGGGATCTTAGAGCCTCTGGTCTGCAAGTGCGTGCACACATACCCTCCCCCAAGAGGCACACACATTTAAGTTAATGTAAAGAAAATAACTGAAACTGAAGGTTGATAAAGAACCAATGAGAAAACATATAATCCTCTTAATTTGCCGACTCTGTGATTCTTTCTGCTATTATTAAAGACAAGTGAAAGCACTTTAAAGGACTGAAGATATTTGTGCCACCTTTTGAGACGACCGGAAACAAGTTTAATTTCCCTTCTTAGCATTATAGAAAGTAAAGAGAATGAACGAGGAAGGACAGTGGTAGAAACTGGGAAGCATCTAGCTCATGAGCATTAAGCCCTCCAGGTCTTCAGCAGACCCACAAGCTAGCAAAGGGGCGGACTGCCACCCTGGTGCACACTCCCTTGTGAGAGGTGACCTACTGCTCTTCCATTAATTGGCTTCTCTTTCAAGGGACGCTTGCACTGTCCCTCTCTAACCTGAGGGCCTCTGTAACACAGGCAGCCATGTCCTGCAACCTCTTGTGCAGACTGCATTCTTCCTTGTGAAACTCCGGGGTCTGAAGGCAGGACAGTCATTCGCTTCTGCATCTCCTAGTGACCACTCTGGCAACAGCCCTTTTCCATAGAAACCGTTCCTCACAGGGTAATTAAAGTGAACTGGAGCACACGAGGCCACAGCAGTAACGACAGCATGGTTCTTTCTGAAAGAAGGCTCATTCAGGTGCCAGCAAGACCGGACTCGAGGCCATGTGGCCCGCCAGCCAATCAGAACAGGAGTGATGGTTAGTCCATAGCTCCACAGATTCCACGGTTTTTTTTTGTTTTTTTCCCAAACTAGCAGAGTGACCTTGACAAATACTGTTTCATTTTCCTAATTTTCAAAACGCGAGGAAAGTGTTAATCTTAACTCTCTGGACTTGGCTCACTGTGAGAGCCAGCACCGGTACAGAATAAATAGCACTCGGTGAACTGTAGCTATTGCTACGATTTGACTAGCCACGAAATGTTTGGACTATTTTCCTATTATACACTTAATATCAACCCTGTATGGTGGAGGGCACACATTTATTTTATTAAACAGACAAATGTGTTAATTTTGGTATTTGAAGGTATGTGAAATCCTTTCATACAGTGACTTCAAATAAAATTTAAAACTTGCAAAAAGCTGAAGAATTTTATTACAGCTAATTTTCAAAGTACGCTGGTTCATATTTGAAAGCCTAGCATAACAGTCACCCAAAGGGGGTAGAAAAGTTCTCTTCCTGTGGTCAAAATCAGATATTTAAATTATTAAATGTTATTAAATTAAGAGTCTTGGGAAAAAAAAAACCACTGAAGAAAACTAAGACAAAAACCTGGAAAACTCTTTGCTGCATAATATCTAGGGAGGAAACACAGAAATACATGTACCCAACCATTATAACCAAATACTGTAGGGAGACAAGAACTGGCAACTATTAGGAAGAAGCGAGCAGCTAGCTTTCAGGTTATATTTAAAATAATAAACAAAAGATAAATATGTTTAAAAATAAACAGTAAGCAACACTTCCCTAAGGTTTCAAGTGTCATTTGTACAACGCAAAGTCAAAATGCTGTTTTTATTAGCTGCCTGGCATTCTGATTTTAATCTACCAACAGTTTACTAAAATGGCAAGTGCCATGGTATCAATGTCCTGATCTTATGTCCTTTGGCCACTTTAGTGATGAAGGAACTGAGTCACATCTTCAATGCACTTATAGATAAACTAAGAGTATATGCTTCACGCCAGTCTGAGTAAGTAAAGGAAGATGGTACAACACAATGAGACATATGGCCTTCAGAAGAACCTTCTTAGAACCTGAACACAGAAAAGCAAGTATAAACATCCAGGCCATTTTAGGGAAGAGAAAGCTTCAGACTTCAACAGACTCAGTCTGTCTTGATGGGAACATCTAGGAGGAATTAAAAAGTAAAATCCTTGTACTGGGTCAAGCCAAATGACAGCACCATTTCTGTAGATGGAAATCAGTAAAACAGCAGCAGCCTCACAAGGTTAAATCCAGTACATGGAGGTGAGCATAAAGAACGCTTTACGTAAATGTCCTCAAAAGAATAAACTAGAGCCCATGTCTCAAGACCCACGGTTGTTAGACAGACTGACTAAATTAATTGAACTCAAAGGGGGAAGCATTACAATAAGGAGAAACAGGCTGGCGAAACACTGCAGAGCAAGCAAAGACTAGTTAGGCTTGAGAAGGAAAACCCAGCCTCAGTCATTCAGCGTAATGGGATCTAAGCACATGGTGAGGTTTAGGAGTCTTTGTGCCACAGATGGAAGGAAGTGAATCACCGACAGGGGTTACCAGATTGCGCTAAGTCATTTGTGGTACGAGCGTTGTACGGCTCATGCTAGGTAACCCTCCCAACCCCCACGAACAAGGAAGGGACAGTATTACATATTCCAAAATGATAGATACATCCTGACATGATAGAGACATTCCACCATGCTCTTTACTAACTTCTTACTCTTTTGTCTGGGTAACCTATCCAGAGTGAGAAGAACAGGCAGGATTGAGGAGTTTCTCACAGTGACCTTCAAAAAAATAAATCCTCAAGTGGGATCGAGAGAAGGCACAGTGGGTCATGTGTTTGCTGTGAAATCACCAGGACCTGAGTTCAGATACCCTGGATACTCAGTGTCATGTGTAAGACAGGAGCAGAGGCACCGTTTGTAAACCCTCCCTCTCACACTGCCCACCATGAAAGGACAGGCTTGGGAGGATCTATCTCAGGTGCTTGCTGACAAGTCAGTCCAGCTGATGCTCTTGGTTCAGTGACCAACCCTATCTCAAAAATGGGTGAAAAGTGACAGAGAGGACACCCACTGCTGACATCTGGCCTCCATGTGCACAGTCAAAAACATGAGTACAGGCACACTCACATCACACACACACACACACACACACACACACACACACACACACACACACACACACACACACAATTTAAACACCACAAATCAGTTACCTGGCCTTCTGATGTTCATATCCATCTCACCAACACTGTTAGGATGAGTCTGAGTGAAACGTGTGCAATGGAGTTACACTGAGCTTCAGCCACTCCAAGTTTGACTCACTCCGAGGTAAATTTACTCCAGGATATGACAATTCCCATCCTGTGACATCCTCTCAGGGACAGCTAGTCCTCTCCTTCCCAAGATGAGACACGTTTACCCCATCATCTGCTATCTCCTTCTCCTTCAAATCTGAGTGTAAGAATGAACATGAGAGGAACAAGATTTTTGACAAGGCTAACCTGGCCCCCAACACTCTCTGCTGGCCTCATTTTTCTCATGTGTGTGCAAATAAGACAAATCATCTCCCCCTCCTTATCTACACTTTTCACACACAATTCCTTGTCTTTGTATCACCAGCATTCTTTCTCTGGGTCTGACTGGCTTTCCTAACCACTTTCTGTCTCTCCTCAACCACTACCTCTATGCCGGCCTCAGCAGAGTCCAAGGTTCAGTACACCCTTAGGACTTTATTATTTCCTACCCTACTCTACATGGCACCGTGGAATACAGTCGTGTCTATCTCTGCACGTGCAAGGCATTAAAGGCTAGCGTACCCCCGAAGGCCTACACACAAGAGTGTGTACTCAGTGCTCAGGTTCAGACGGCAACTGCACACTGGTATTCTCCTCCCCAAGTTCTGTCTGTTGTTTTCATTTGCTCAACACTAAAATTTCAAAATCTAAGCCTGAAATTCATTCCAGTAACCGATTCTGGTTGTCCTGAAGAGGGACTAACTCAGGGTACTCTGACAGAGAGAGTTTCTACCAGCCCAGTTAAACATGGCTCTTCAGCCTTTTCACAGCCTTGCCCACATGGGACTCTTAAGAGGGAAATGGTTCGTCCATGTTGCATTTTTTGAGCTTATTTTTACCTCCCCACCCCCCATAACACCTATTAATATACTCTGGAGTCAGTGTTTCATAGGATATTTTAGAAGGGCTCCTCCAGTCAACGTACCTACCACCACTTACAGGCAAAAGCAACTCTCATCTCCTGCTGTATTTACCCATTAGTCAGTCCTTCTGTAACAGTGGTACTCAACCCATCGGCCACAACCCCTGAGGGGCAGGGGGATTCACATCAGATATTTACATTATGATTCATAATTATAACTGAAGTAGCAATGAAATAATCTTATGATCGGTGTTCTCCACAACATGAGGAACTGTATTGAAAGGCCGCAGTGTTGGGAAGGTTGAGAACCACTACTCTCTAACTCTCCACCTTACTTTTGAGGCACCTTTATCCCACTGAACCTGGGACTCTTCATCAGGCTGGAGACTGCCTGGCCAGCAAGCCCCAGGGACTATCCTGACTGCCTGCCTGCCCCCAGAGCTGGGACTACAGATGTGTGCCACCCGACCCAGCCTTTGACGTACGCTCTCGGGATCTGATCTTGCTGAGCCTCTCCCCTGACCCCTCATATACTCTCTATTTTAATCACACCCACCCTCTGCCTAGTCCCTCTAAACTACCGAAATTTCATATTATGCCCTGGGTAAGAGTTAAAGGTCCTGTCTATTAGACACGAATGTTGCTATCAACGTTCGAGGGTTCAAGGGCTGCCGTAAGGATTAGAACTGAATGTGGCATCCTTTCTCTGTGATGCAGGTGGAAATCCTTCCTGCTATGGCAACTGTAATTCAGGGAGCACAAGGATTTCGATCTCCTTGGAACAGGCAGCCCTGCTGTTGTAAATATTAGCTGAGGCTTTTAAGTAGGTAACTAAGCAATGTGGATAAAATGCAGTGAGAAAAATACATAGAAGATAGCAACGTACAGGTAGCCTTTTCATTTATCGAATATTTAATGCTGAATTTCCCCAATACTTTATTACCATATAGTGCATCTTTCAACTAGTGTATATTTTCAAGACTGTCATGCCCATTTAGTTTTAATCCATGAACACATTAACATGAGAAGAACCAGATATTTAAATAGTATCTCTTTAGTCCCAGGTATTGCAGACAGAGAGGAAGACAACACCCCATTCCACCCCACCCCCCAAAAAGTTATCCAGAACATCTGCCTCCTACTACAGGCACAGTAAGTATGTAATTGTTTGTAGTGTTTGCTTTGAGATAGAATTTCAGTAAGCATGGCAGGCTGGCCTGGAAGCCATGATTCTTCTATCTCAGCCCAGCCCAGCTGCACATATATCCATCCATCCATTCATCCATCCATCCTTCCTTCCTTCCTTCCTTCCTTCCTTCCTTCCTTCCTTCCTTCCTTCCTTCCTTCCCCGTTATTTACAGTTCCATATCATTGAAAGGGAATAAGGAGGTGGTGGTGATGGAAACTCCAACTTTCTGATTAGTCTCTAGAACTGGCAAGAAAATGCAAGGGATTTGAATGAATGTAGGGATGGGTAAACTGTGACCACAAGGCTTAAAATTAAAAGAAAATTCTTCAGAACTGTTCCTGAAATAGCAAAGACACCTCATATTAATATTCCTTTGGCTTACGGAGGTAAGGAAAACCTCTCAGTGTATTATAGAATCAGTGATTATAATGACAATATTAACAATACCTAACATTCACATGGTGTTTAACTTGGCCCTATTGGATTGGTAACACAGGACGCACACATAACGCAAAGATCTGAAATGTTCTCAAGTCTGAACATTCTGAGGGTCATGTTGGATTCTGCAGCATTTATAATTTTCAATTTAGGGATGGGCTGTCAGCAGTCTGCACAAATACTGCAAAATATAAAAAACAACTCCAAGAACTGAACAGTCCTGGCCCCAGGCATTCCAGATAAAGGAGAGTCAATCAGCACCGAGAAAGTACATGGAAAGTACAGTCAGGTGGGCTAACTCTCCCAAGGTCACCCAGGTACTAAGGGCAGAGCTGGGATTCACACCCGGTTCCTGCGAAACATCCCTCCACATCTCCATGGTCTCTGCGTGTATTTAAAAGGACACTTGACCTCTCTGAGATGATCATCTATTTGGAAAGACAGCAATTCACTAAAATAAAAATAGCCTACCATTAATGTGAAATATTGCCCTGCATTACTGGAAATGCTATTACAGAAAGCACACTTACTTGAATCAGATATCTGAGCTCTTAAAAAAAACAAAATGGCCAAATGCTATAATAATCCCAAATCTGCAATGCTTTTACAGGTATTACAGGAGCCCTAGCTACACAGAGGAGAGCTAATATTTATTTAAAAGCTAGATACTAAAATTCGTGGAGTTGAAATCTTGAAGCGTCTCCATTTTAAAAATCAGGGGACTTGTGTGTTATCATCAATATTTACACTGAAGCTCATTAGGTAAAAGGCGTCATATTACATTATAGAAACAAGAAGAGGCAGAGGGCAAGAGTCCCATTAACTTTACGATCCAAGAACAGAATCCTTCATTAAAAATGGATTAGGAAGCATCGGTTTGTCCTAGCAATAAGTCTATGCTCATGCTTTTCATAAAACATGTATGCAAGAGTAAGCAGGGGCTCGTTATATAAATAGCGATTTCTGTCCTTCAGTGTCAGGCCATCTATGCAGCGCTCACTCGTGTACTCTGAAGGCAGCGCTACTGCTTAGGCTTACACATGATGATTCCGAGCTCGGAGAACACCTCGGCTATTGCTTCATTAGCAGTCAAGCCCTGGAGAGTGCAGTACGGCACGAGACTGACATGCGTGTGCCAAAGGAATCAACAGAACCACGGTGCTGGAGAAAATACACAAATAGAGATTTTTGCAACCTCTTGAGTGTATGGCTATTACATAACTTAGGAGCTGAAGCAACGATGCTCTTGTAACTACATTCTGGAGAGGTGGCCTCCACAGCTCAAGCCTATCTCGACATTTCCCCTCCTTCAAACAGGACGGTAGATAGGTGGGGAAAGAGCCCTTTCTACTGCTCTAGTCACCAGGGTAATTTCAGGATGGGAAAAAAAAAATACTGCTTTATCTGAAAGTTATGACGAGGCAGGGCTAAATGTTAGGGCTCAAAATTTCCCAAAATTAAAGGACATAAAGTTTTGGAAACAACGCTGAAGAATAGGCTGGCTCATTTTCATTTGCATGCATGCATGCAGGTGGCTAAGGCTCAGGGAGGATTACCCTACATTCTCATATAGACTGGGAAAAACAAGAGTTCAAGCCTGTTTGGCTGAGGTGAAACCCTGGTTTGTTTTTTGTTCTGGTGTTGTTGTTGTTTTTTTTTTTTTTAAAGAATAATTAATATAAAAATCTATTTAAGCAGAAGAATGTCTTTTAATAATCTCAGAGACGGATGCTGTTACATTTAAAATATTCCCTCACAAGGAAGAGGTGACTTGCTTAGATTTCGTTTTACATTTTACACATTAGAATCATTAGGTGGTGGGGGGCTGGGAGGAGGGGCAGTGACGGAGAACTTCCCAGTCTCTCCCCACCATACCAAGTATGCATTTAAAGACGAAGGTGTCCGGTGCATCCTCCACAATTTATTGCTATAGTTAATCTTGAATCTACAGAACCACATAAGGTGTTTATCACCAAAGAAATCAAGAAAAGCTTTCCCAACTGATGGCCACAGAGCTCCTGGTGATGCCCGTGTGTGGTGACCGTGTCAGCTACAGCATATGCCTGCAGCACTCACTAAGGACCAGCCTCCAGGATCAGGTCTAGAACATAAACAGTGTATCTTAAACTTAAATAAACAAGAGTGCTCTGACCACGGGTGACTATATGCTTTTTACTGGCATTACAGGATAAAGCCGCAGCAAAGCTTGTGTAAGACAGTCTTCCCTGCCCGAGACGATCTGTTACTTAACTGAAGGTATCAAGTTGCAACTAGAAACAACTTATTCATTTGACAGCTGTTGACACATGCACTGGAAACAAAACTTCCAGATTCCTACATTTATACAACATAATTACCCTTCTAAATTGAGATTTTCTTTGAAACAATTCTAATTCCCAATTCCCAGATTTTAAAAGAGCAAAATTTAAAACTGTTTTTATTATGAGACCAAAGAAAGGCACCATCCCCACCACACAGAGGCAAATCATTTTCTCTATAGAATAAAATTCTGTAGAACTATTTATTATCTATATGGAGGAGGAGAAGGAGGAGGAGGAGGAGGAGGAAGAGGAGGAAGAGGAAGAGGAGAGGAGGAAGAGGAGGAGGAGGAAGAGGAGGAGAGGAAGAGGAAGAGGAGGAGGGGAGAGGAGGAGGAAGAAGAGGAAGAAGGAGGAGGAGGAAGAGGAGGAGGAGGAGGAGGAGGAAGAGGAGAAGGAAGAGGAGGAGGAGAAGAGGAGGAGGAGGAAGAAGAGGAGGAGGAGGAAGAGGAGGAGGAGGAGAGGAGGAGGAAGAGGAGGAGGAGGAGAAGGAGGAGGAGAAGGAGGAAGAGGAGGAGGAGGAGGAGGAGGAGGAGGAGGAGGGGGAGGAGGAGGAGGAGGAGGAGGAGGAGGAGGAGGAGGAGGAGGGGGAGGAGGAGGAGGAGGAAGAGGAGGAGGAGGAGAAGGAAGAAGAGGAGGAGGAGGAGGAAGAGGAGGAAGAGGAGGAGGAGGAGGAGGAGGAAGAAGAGGAAGAGGAGGAGGAGACCTCCCCCAAATCATATTTCAACTCTGAAAGGTATTTCAGATTTTTAAAATATTAACGGCCTTACATAGCCAGTAGTTCCAAGAAACTATACGAGGGCAGAGAGACGCTTCCTTAATCACTGCCAAATGATATTGAATACAGACTCTGTAGGACATTAAACACCTTGTATTCTACACGGATCTTGGGCCTAGCTTCTGAGACGCTCCTGTGCAGAGCCCAGCTGTTTTGAGTGATTTATCCACAGGGGTTTAATTTCAATTGTGTGTGGGGAAGTGGGAGGCAGTGATTATACCTTCCCCAAATCTTTCCAGCACATTAATGAATATTTTAAGGAATAGTCTCCAACTGAGATTAATTTGTCTAGCAAATATTCTCCTTTTAATTCTCCAGTTGCAATCACCGATCCACTACACTTTAAATGGAAGACCAAGCTATCAACGGAACTTACACTTCACTCATTTTAAACCTGAAAATGCCACAGAACCAATGTAACTCCATGACACTTTCTTCAAAGGAATACGATAGTGTAGTGAAGTAAAACTACCGACCCCCTTAAATGCATGGACAAACTCCTTCAACTCCTTTTGGATTTCTATCTCCTGGTTCCAAACTGTAGCCATTTCTTCACCATAGTATCAAACCCTCAGGTGTGGCTATTCAGAATTTCACCAGTGGTAATATCTATAACCATATCTGTATCTATCTTCTTTAATATATCATCTATCTATCTATCTATCTATCTATCTATCTATCTATCTATCTATCTATCTATATGTAAAAAAAACCAAGAATATTGCAAGGAGAGAGCTTATACACCAGATGGTGGATTATATGTTCAAAGACTGAGACCAAAAAAAAAAGAAAAAAAAAGAAAAAAGAAAAAGTAGACAGAATGGGATGAAAATTTTAAAATATTAATCTCTGTATTTTGACTCCTTAGAAGGGTCAAGTGTCAAGTATATAAGTATGAAATGAACACATCTCAATAAAATGAAGGGCTTGTAGACCACTACCAAGTCAAATCTAAGCTTGACTGTATAATAATCTACATTAATTATGGAAGGCAGCAAACCGTTGGGGGGATGGACGGATACTACCAATTAAGGAAAAGCACTCTGCTTGGAGATGTCTCCGATACCAGGAAAACCTGGCTAACCATGGAGATTGAGAACAATTCTTAAAAGCACCAAAAACAAAACAAAACAAAACAACAACAACAAAAACCAAACCAAATCAAACCAACCCAACCAACCAACCAACCAACACCCCTCCCTTTCTGCATGGGTCAATGCTTAAGGCAACCAGGGGAAGGGGAAATCATTTCTACAGAAACTGAAACTTGAGAGACATGTTGGGGTAAATGTATGTGTGTATGCGTGTGCGCGTGTGTGTTATGAGTGGTGGGGAGGATGGAGGAAATCACACAATAAATCATTCTGCTTAAAAACAAAGGAACTTTTGAATTTCCTGTCATTCACACTGAAGTACACACATATGTAGTTCTCTAAGTCACAGAACTGAACACCAGTTACTCTTACACAGTCACATGTTCCCCAGAAGGCTAAAATCTTCCTTAAGGAAGTCTTACCCCTCCAGTCTACAGATCAATGATGAAGCATTCTAAGAGAGATCACCAGGTACACTTCCAAACTGGGACCAACTGCCCATTAACTAACACAGAGCTAAGTGGGGCGACTCTGAGGGAACGTCATTATTACTCAAATGTTATTCATAGAAAATGAAATAGCCAAAGCTAAAAAATACAGAGGGGCAAAAGCACAGAGCAGTGGTCAACATGGTGGTCATGTCCCTGACTTAAAGTAGCCTTAAAATTCTATTGTTTGTCTCCCCCCTCTAACGTCAAAGAACACAAATACTTCTGAAAGTTATAAGAAATATATTAGCACGCTAGAGGCTGTCAAATGAGAAGACGAGTCTTTTTAACTTCAGAAAAGGAAGGCACCTCATGAAGACATGGGAGTAATGCATTCTTAGCAGACAAAATCAGCAAGGACCCAAAGGTAAGAAGTACAGAAGGGTCAACTTACTAATGTGTGAAGCAAAAGCTACCTGTCAATCCGTTCGTGAGTTAGAAAGGCCGAGATACTGGGGAGCCTGCAGGGCACAACAAGGAATTTGGTTCCTGGTCTACTGCTCAGTTTGGGGTGTATGATTACTATGGCTTCTGTGAAACTAAGGGGCGGTGGATGTTTAACTTTACAAAGGAAGGTTGGTTTATTCTTACATGCGCATGTATGAGCAGGTGAGCATGACTGGTGTAAGCAGATATATGAAAGTAGAGACCAGAACAGAACAGGGTGTCGGTTCCCTTAGAACCGGAGTTACAGAGCAGTGTCTGATCTCTTAGCCCCGGAGCTAAGGGTATTTTGCAGGACACCTGGCTTGTGTGGAATTTGTGATCTGTCCTATGGTCACCATGATTCAGCAGTAAGCACTCTTAGCAGGTGATCTAAGACAATGGAAAGAGTTACCAAGATACTGCATTAGCCAGCATTACCAACCCTAATCCAATGCCTTCCCACTCCCGGTGCAAGCCAGTCTGTAAAAACTTTCAAATGTGGACATCAGTGAATCATGAAAAATAGGATGACTGGTGACCAAAAATAGAGGTGACTAACACGATGGGGGGGGGGGGGACAAAGCACATCCAAACCATAGTGATGCCACTATGGAAATCAATTCCCCCATGAAATGCAGAAGGATTAAATTATACTGAGGATGATGGTTTGGACTCCGCTTCGTTTTCTCCTCGTGGGCATAGGGAGAACTTGTGGGTGGTCGATTCTGTGTGAATCTGCTAACTGAGCCTTCTTTGTTCCCGTCTCCTCATGGTTGCTTATTCGGTGTTTATTCTCTCAATCTGTTAGATGCTATGACCCCAAGAAAGTGCTCCACCGCCCTTACCACCCCTGGTCGGCACCCAGAAAGACCATTTTCTCTAACACATTCAGACAATTCGGTTGAGCTTTTAGACTCATGTCTTTTGGCTATGGGAAGGAGGAGGCTACTGTGTGTTGTCTGTCTGGCTGGCTAACACATGCTGTAAGAAGCAACGGAACCTGTACACTGTCAGGAGAGTTCCATTTCTGCAATATGAAAGTAAAAGTCATTTCGATATCGTCTTAAACTTCGAATAAAAAAAAAAAAAACTCTGGAAGAATATTCACGACATAGTCTCTAAAAAATGATCACGTCTGTGCTGCAAGGACAACAGTTGCCCAGCGTTGTACTGGTCACTACGAATTTAAACCAAGCGTCCGTTAACTAAGTCGCTGTCTAGGAACCCCGGACGGACGGTTCTGTGGCTGCGTAAACAAGTAGCCAGCAACACCTGCACCTACAGTTGCTTTCTGGCTTGGTTTCTGTGATTTACAGCCAGAGGAGGTCTAAGGCCATTAGAAACATTGAAAACATTATTCTAAATCACCAGAAGTAAATGTAACATCAAGCCCAACTAAATAAACAGATAGCAAATGGCAGAAGTTGGTTTAAATCACACATGGTCTCTGCCTTTTTTTGTTAAGGGAGGGGAACGAGGGGAGGAAGAGGACAGGGAGGAGTGGGAATTTCACAAAGATTATCTGGTTTCCATAACTTCAAAAATTTAACGAATGATGTTTTAAAGGAAGAGCCTGCTTATCCTTGGCCTACGGTAAACAGTTTGGCAAACTAACTCTGTATCTAGTCATTGTAAGAACATCTACATCTACAGGCATGTATATACATATGCAACACAAAGACTGACACACAGAGCCTTACACGAGGAGACATGTGTCCTAGATGCACGTCTGACAACCTTAATTATGAAAGGTTCCTTTACAACTTCTGAGCCGGGAGGATAATTGCAGAGCCCTAAATCCCAATCTCTCTTTCCTCAAAGCTTAAAACCACAGGAAGTACAAACAAAGCCACACACGGCTTCCAATACTGTAAGGAGAATACTATGGACTTTGAATGACTGTGCACAATAAACACCACAAGCCAACAGGGCCCCCACCCTCCATGAGTCTGCGGGCACTAATCACAGGACACCCTGTGTCTGTGGGCACGGATCACGGGAGAAAAGAGGCTCAAGAAATCTTATGAAAAGGAAGAGACCAAATGACACAGACAAACCAGATGAAGTCACTTGCAGAGGGAGGAAAAAAAAATACCAAGTGCCAAAATGATGAATATTCAAATATGGATGGTCATGGTAACACCCAATTACACAGAAGGTTGCAAGGCAACAGCAAGGGAAATGGCACACTCACATAAACAGTGCTTCTGGAGAAGCAGCAGGCACGACTGGGAAGAAAATTAAGGATGCTGTAAAAACCAAAGGGGCACACCAAGGCCACAGATCCCTCCACACTTCTCTTCACTACCACCATTATCAATCTTTTTCAAAACCTGGCGCTATTTTAATAAGGCATTCTTACACCATGAACCCAGTCCACTAACTATGTAAGAGCACGGTAGGAATTTGGGGACTGGAGGTGGAGATCAACTGCCCTCTACCCTAAAGAACCAGAAATGTACTCTGATGATATCCTTAGTAATCACCTTAGTAATATGGAATACATATGTACAGGGTTAGTTAGTCGGAATACAGGGAGCCCTCTTAAGCTCCACACGGAAGACTATGGCTGCAAGCAGAATGGCGCACGGATCAGAACAGAACACACCTGTGACAGGGAAGGTGCCGTCTACCGGCCAGGATGGTGGAGTTTCTAAAATCTATCAAGGACAGGGAAAAGTGCCAGCCTTTGTGAAAGGATACAAGAAACAGGATGGCTATGCAAGTCTGTTTATTTTGGGAAGGAAGAATAGAAAAATTAAAGCAGAAGAAAGCCTACTTGGAAAAAGAAGGACATGACAGAACAGAAGAGGGAGGGCTGCTGGGAATCCTGTGTACGTACGCACAGAGGGAAGCCAGAACCTCAGAAGCACACATTCACCTGGGACAGGAGGGTAAGACCGGAAGCAGCAAAGGCAGGAGGACAAGAGTCGACCAAAGTTCTGACTATTCGAGGGAGTAAGATTGTTAAAAAAAAAATTAGAACTGATTTTCCAGACAACGTAAGTGATTGAGCTTCAATCAAATCTCTTTGAAAGTCTCAAATTGGGACTAAATAGAACTTGGTAAGCTGAACCAGGAAAGCCTTCTGGACATCCCTCTGTCTTCTATTTCTGGCCATACCCCTCTCTCAGACCTCTCAAGAGTAACACCCCCATCCCACCCCTGCAACCTAAAAGCAATCCTCCAAGTACAGTCCCCAGAGTAACAGCATCAGCATCACCTCGGAGCTTGATAGACACGTGCACATAAGACAAAACCAGGAACTCTGAAGGCCTTGCCAAGCCTTCCAGGAGAGTGTGGGCTTTCTCTTCCTCCTCCTCCTCCTCCTCCTCCTCCTCCTCCTCCTCCTCCTCCTCCTCCTCCTCCTCCTCCTCTTCTTTCTTTCCTCCTCCTCCTCCTCCTCCTCCTTCTTTCCTCCTCTTCCTCCTCCTCCTCTTCCTCCTCCTCCTCTTCTTTCTTTCCTCCTCCTCCTCCTCCTTCTCCTTTTATTGGATATTTTTAATTTACATTTCAAATGTTACCCTCTTTTCCGGTTTCCTGTCTATAACCCCATCCCATCCCCCTCCCCCTGCTTCTATGAGGGTGCTCCCCTACCCATCCACCCACCCCTTCCTGCCTCTGTGACATTCTCCTACACTGGGGAGGTCCAGTCTTGGCAGACCAAGGACTTCTCCTTCCTTTGGTGCCCAACAAGGCCATCGTCTGCTACATATGCAGCTGGAGCCATGGGTTGTCTTTGGGTAGTGGTTTAGTCCCTGGGAGCTCTGGTTGATTGATATGGTTATTCCTATGGGGTTGCAAACCCCTTCAGCTCCTTCAACCCTTTTTCTTAACTCCTCCAATGGGGACCCCGTTCTCAGTTCAATGGTTTGTTTCAATCATCCCCTTCTGTATTGCTTCTGTCTTGCTCTGGCAGAGTCTCTCAGGAGACACCTATATCAGGCTCCTGTCAGGAAGCACTTCTTGACCTCATCAATATTGTCTAGGTTTGGTGGCTGTATGTAGCCGGTTGTGGTGGTACACGCCAATAGGATTTGCTGAAGGAGGCAGAGGCAGGAGGATCATGAGTTTGGATTTGCTTGATTTCTCAGTTATAGACTGAACTATTTCTCCTTTAAAACTCCTATAACCTTATATTCTAATATGACTTTTCTGGTTGATCACATCTTCAAGGAAGTAATGAAGTTTTAGTTGAGGTAAAAGAGTGGGGCCTTAATCCAACAGAATTGGAATAACCCAGGCTGTGGTGTTTTCTTACAGCAGCACCAGGACACTAACACACGCCTTTTACTTAAAAAACAAAAACAAAAACCAAACAAATGCCCCCCCCGAAAACAAGCCCCCCTCCCAAACAAACAAACAAACAAACAAACAATTAGTTTTTTTTCCTATGGTCTGTCTCTTGCCATATGGACTGAAGGCATTAGCAACCATTATTCAGAATTATTCCTGAAATTCTCTTCAGTGTCTGTTCATCAAATCAATTTTCAGTGTTCAAATGGTGAAGGATTTCTGTTCCTGACCCCCTACACAAGACAAACCCCTGTAATTCAGCAAAGCCATAACAAACCTGTGTCCTCCACGATAGCTACAACCTATCCTTTTGACTCATTCCTCTTAAAGATTGTACACCATTTTTCAAACACCTGTCTCCTACAACAAATATACAAGACAGCAAATGTGTTCATGACTACACTTGGATTCTACACTATGGTTAAAAATTTAAAACTATGTATGTTAGTTCCTCTTTTGTGTACTCCTCCAAGGAAACGATAGCAAAATAACTATACTGAGTACAACCTTTATTAAAAATACTGATAAAAGTGTGAATGTTAGCCTACGAATCAAATATATAAGCCACAAACCAAATATAAATGAATGGGCTTAACGGCATTCTTGGCAGGGGCTTCCGTATCTCCACTGTGCTCCATCAACACACGGCACAATCTTGTACATTCTCCACGAGAAACTGTATCATCTGGGGAGGGCTTCATGTTCCATGTATGTGTTGTATGCATGGAAGCATACACAAATTTACAAAGTGAGTGCTTCTACAGTGGCCATGTATGCATATAGTAAAACAACTGTGTCGTTCAGAAAAAAAAAAAATCATCCCACCTCTATCGAATTAGTAAATTTCATTTTTAAAATTTAAATGTTAATGAAAGGTAATCATCTCCCTCTTCCCCTTTCTCCCTCCAATCCCTCCTGTTTCCTCCCTTTTAAAATCCACGGCTTCCTTTTCTTTGACTATTGTTATACACACACAGGGAGTGGGGGGAGGGAGGGAGGGAGGGAGGGAGGGAGGGAGGGTGATTTAGAATACTAATTCTTCCACTCTTGGCAGTCTTCAGTTGTCTGTAGCTCTGTCTAAGGGTAAGCTCCTTGACACATCCCCTGTCCTTCCATGTTCGGTTGTTCATTAGTGTTGTAATTGTTTGGGTCCTGTGTAGGTAGCCATACTGTGGCAGTACTGTGGATGAAGCTTCCCCACCATTTTTAGGAGACACGAGCTCCCAGACTTTTGTGTCCTCTGGTTCTTACAGTCTTTCTGTCTCTTCCTTTGCAATGTTCCTTGAGTTTTAGGTGCGAGAGTTACGTTGCATTTATATCTCCTGGGTCTGGGCACTGCAGGAAGAGTTGCTCTCTGTATTTGACTAGCTGTGGCTTCTGTAATGGTCTCCTTCTATTGCAGACAGAAGCTTCTTTGATGGGGGCTGAGAGCTATACTTAGCAGGCAAAGACAGCTGATGAACTCTACTAAATTAATTTAATATAATACCCCTTTAGAGGACATTTCTATTTTCCACAAATACAAATGATTTAAAACAAGTGATTAGGGTCTTATAATTTATTAAGCGGTAAGGTTAAAAGAAACAAACACACCAATCACCCAGTTCTTTCCTAATCCAAACACCAATAAAATTACTTTCCCATAAAGACAGTAAGACACAAAATGCTCTTTTAAAATGATATGAAGCTTGCATTAGGACTTAGGCTGAATATTTAATTGGAAAGTCTGTCTCCACGTAAAGAATTAGTCAAGTGGGTAAATAAGTTGTTTTACATTTTATTACATTTACTTTTCAAGTACGTGCATGGGGGAGCATTCGTGCCACAGTGGGTGTGTGGAGGTGAGAAGACAACTTGTTGGGAGTTGGTTCTCCTTTGCTGTGTGCGGATGGGACGAGGGTAATCAGGCCTGGCAGCAGGTTCATCTATCCACACAGTTACCTTCCCAGCCTAAGTGTTTTAAAATTATTTAAAACCTCACTCCAAGTACTCTTCTAAAAGCGGTAATGGTAATTCGGCTTATGTGTTCTTTCTTTTTTTTTTACTGTTTTCTATTTTGGGATGTGTGTGTGTGGTGTACATCCGTATGTGTACAGGTGTGCACAGCTGCACATGGGTGTGAGTGCATGCGAAGGCCTGAAGCTGATGTTTGAAAGCATCCTCCAGCTTCTGTGCACCTTAATTTATTGAGGCTGAATTTCTCAATTAAAACCAGAGCTCATGTTATAATAGCTGGTATCTATGGGTCAGCTTGCTGTGGGTATCCCCTGTCTCTGCCTTTGGAGGCTGTAATGATAGGTGTCTACCCTGTCCACTTGGCACTTACAGAAGTTTCTAGGCATCCTAACTCCAATTTTCATGCTGGCACAGCAAGCATTTGTAACCGCCGAGCCGCCTCTGTAGCAACTCCATTCTTTTTCTTAACAAATACCAACTGATGAAGAACCGATATCCGTAAGCCAAAATAGTTCAGTTGGAGAGAGTGTCAGAATGAAGAATCAATATTGAGAATCATAAAACGGTGTTACTCGAATAACACCACCATGGTTTTCTTTATGTTGCTGTTAGCCCATATACTTTATTTGCTAAGAAACACATTAATATTTTTGAAAGTGATAAGGTTCAACATGGGATTCAAACAAATGCTACTTACACGGCAATTCCAACAACACAGTCTTACAAGTTACAGTAACATTTGCATTTCCTATGTCAATGCAAACCAATCCTACTTCCTCTATTTGGGAACCGATGCTGAGAACTCATCAGACTGCCAAATTAAGGAAAGCAGACTCATGCAATAATTGTGAAATCATCTTTCCTATTGATTTATTCTATGCTTACTCAAAGAGTTACAGAAAAAACAAAACAAAACAAAACCAAGAACATGTTAAGAACATTGCCATAAGTAAAAAGAAGATCAGGATTATCCTGTTAACCAACCCAGGTCCTTTCTCTTGCTTTCTTACAATCTAGAAACTCCCTACCTACCACGGCTGCTGGCAGGAACCTAACTTCGGGAGAGGATGAGGCATTCAGTTAAGGTCAGGTTTTTGTTTGTTCGTGGTCTCAGGCAACGCTGTAACCTGGTAATAGTTTCTTCTGTAGAACCAATGAGGTCTCACTGATATCATCAATCACTCCTGAGGGTGACTATGCTAACTACACATAAAGGGGCAGTTCAAGCCTGCACCGTGCATGAGCATTTAAGCGACAAGATACCCAAAGACTCACATGAAACGTCTGTGTAGCTATTACAAACTGTGGAACAGGGGGCTAAGCCCCAAGGGTCAGAAGTCAGAGCTGTAGCGTTGGGTACACTTTAAATCCTTCAACGGCATCTTGTCCATTTAGGGCGAGTGGAGACACAATACAGTTCCATACATACATGACAGAGCTGCTTGAGTCACTGTCTTCCCCAAGGTCCAACGCACTCCTGAAGCTACAGCTGTGGTGACATACAGCTACCACTCAGATATTATCCTGAATGTGTGAATGTTTAGGGAGGAGACCTGAGTTTTCACTCATCCGCATCAACCTAGGCAAAGTGGAGTAACTTGGTCTCCTCTACAAAGCAGATGGCGGGACCAGGTTCTCAGAGCTTTTCTAGTTTTCCCCTGCCCTTTGAATGCTTTAGGTCCAAGACACCTCCCAGTGCTGAAGCATCTAAGCCCCATTTAGTAGACACAGGCTCACTGGAACTTGTTGAATACTGTTTCCTCCACCAGAAAAACTCATATGAAGGTGCCCTCCCCCTCAAGGGTCAAAGTGTACATTTGTCATGGAGTTATGCTAATGGCTCAGAACCCTGGTTCCCTGTACTGAATTTAGTTCTGAAATGTAAAATTTCGCCTTGTTGGTTCTAACTAATAGAAACAGGAGACCTTTAAAATTGGTTTTGAATATTGGTATTCTATTTTTATTGTTGGTTCCAAAATAGGGTTTCTCTGTGTTGCCCTGGCTGTTCTGGAACTCACTCTGTAGACCAGGCTGGCCTCGAACTTTGAGATCTGCCTGCCTCTGCCTCCTGCGTGTTTGGGATTGAAGGTGTGCAGCAGCAGAACCAGCTAAACACTAGTGCACTCTCTAAGACGTACACACAGCCTGTACGTCAGGCTCCTATCTGCTGATGCAGAGCAAAGATTCACTCCATCACTGCCTGTCTCATCAGGTCCTACCATGGCTATTAAATCGAATTGAAACTTCAGATAATCGACAAATACCATTTAGTCTACATATGTCCCAGGCAATATTTGGAACACATTTAAAAAAAATATTCATTGGCACACTGGTCCTGTTCTCTATGATTAGGAAGCCCAGTTGCCAAGGAAACGATTTTTAAAAGTAAATTAAACATCGAATGTAATTTAGTTTTTCTTTGATTCTGAAGGAAATTGGGTCTTCCAGGAGCTAAGCATCACCTCGGTCTAGTCTCACAGCCCAGCACACTTATAAACACTGGGAATGAATTGCAGGATAATAGACTGTCCATCTGGCCTGTGTTCCTGGCCCTACCTAATAACCATTAGGCTTCTGAGAGGAAGCTTAAAGACCTCAAATGCCCAGTTAGCAGTTGGGGGTGGGGGCTAGAACCTACGTTCTGCCCAGGCTCAGCACGGCTTCTTACCCTTACTCTATCCGCTCACTTGCTGATTGCTCGTTGATTACGGTTGTTCACACACCAAGTCGGTCTGGGAGACAGTTCTTATCCCCACATCCATGTCTTACCTTCCCCGTCATCACACAGACACGGTGGTTTGCTTCTGTTAATTCGCTCTTTATTTATTTATCTTGAGACAAGATCTCATGTGTCCCAGGCTGACCTGAAACTACTGACCTCGCAAATGATGGGAGCACAGATGTGTATCACTATGACCTGCTCATCATTGCTCCTTAAATATCGAATGGCTGTAGATCACTATACGCAGACGGTGCAGTGCGCTCCTGGATCGCACTGACTCCTGTGACAAACCTAGGGTGCTGTTTTAATAAAATCATATCGACTGTTTTACTTTTCTCAAGTTTATATAGAAGCCCGAATAATTACTTTTTGGAAACCTGAACTCTTCACAGTAGGTCTTGCATTGGATAAAATTTCTAGACTTCTTTTTTTTTTTATAGATGTCATTACTATTATGCATGTAGTTATGAAGATATTATGAAAATTTTAAATATGCCAGAATATATACAGGTTGGTAATGTGTGCTTTGTACCAAGAGAGAATTACCTTCAGCCCTCTGGATGGGCTTCCACTGCCTGACTCTCGGTGTTTTTTAAAAAAGATAGCAAATGTTCATTAAAAAAAAAAGATATAGTTGGATTTTGTAAATAAGTCTCATTAATAAGATTGGTAACTTGTCATTGTATGAGGATAGTGGCAAAGTTGTGACTCACCCCTTCCTTGAGATACTGGCAAAACTGTCTCACAGAAACTGTCAGAGGCGAGTCCCTACACAAGTCCGTGCTTTCTGACATGAAATTTCCTAAGTCCATCAGATCATCAAACTCCTAAGCCCAAATTTGACAGAACCATTTCTAAACTTTAAGCGTATTTTAACATCTACTATTTACCACTTGTTGGTTTTGACAAAGATAGCATTTTCTGTTTTCCCCTTCCTCTAGGATCATCAGAAACACCACGGTTCATGAATAATTACTGTTTTCCCCCTCTTCCCCATCTGTATTTCTGACAGTATGAATTCTTCCTTGAAGACCGGGGTAATACCAAATGTGGCCACACACACCCAGGGAAGTAGAGGCAGGAGGTCTGGAGATCAAGCCCAGCCGCACGAATGAGATCCTATCTCAAACAAAGAATAACGGATTACGACCGTATCGAGTAGCCACTGCTTGCTTGCTACTTTAAACGAGTGGAACACTCTAAAGAGAACTAGGCCTAAACAGGCCCTTTTTAAACCAGCATTTAGTCGATAAAATTAATCAAAGGCATAATATCCTGAATGGTTTTTACAAAAATAGTTGAGTGAACATGCAAGAACTTCAAGATGGATCCAAGAATATTTTAATTTTGAGAAAAAGAAAAAAAACCCACAACAAACCAACAAGCATATCTAGCTCCTGACACACCAGAGGCACAGTTGTGAGTGATGCAAAGACCAAGTACCCAGGACTAGAGAACTGGCCCACACTCGGGACTCTGGGCACGTAAGCTTGCTTAGGTCTTTGTTTACGCAGGAAGGAATCATCACCTTATCAAGAATGCTGCCAAACAACTGAAGGCACACCGGCTGTTGGTGCAATGTGCTCCTCACAATCCTCTCACTGTGTAAGAAAATCAGACTCTTTAGCCTCACGACTACAAAAACAAAAGCCAACCCGTTCTCCCAAACTCAGGGCAAAGGGTGCCGTCCATGACTAAAGCATATCTAAAACCCTTATTGGGAAAAACTTGAACCATGAGATACGTAGCACGCCATGGTTTGAATGAAAATGGCTCCTGTAGGCCCATACAGGGGCACCATTAGGAGGCCTTGTTGGCATAGGTGTGGCTTTGTTGGAGGAAGTGTGTCACTGGGGAGTGGGCTCTGAGGTCTCAGATACTCAGGCCAAGTGCCTCATTTATTCTTTCTGCTACCTGGAAACCCAGACGTAGAATTTTCAGCTCCCATGTCTGCCTGCGGGCCAGTATGCTTCGCGCCCTGACAATAATGAACTGAACCTCTGTACCGTGAGCCAGCCCTGATTATCTGTTGTCCTTCATAATAATTGCCTTGGTCATGGTGTCTCTTCACAGCAGTAAAACCCTAACTAATTTAAAGATAGTAGATAATTTCCCTAAGAAATCTTTGCCAACGTATCACAAATTACCTCGGACAATTAAAAGAAGCAGCACAATGAAGCCTGCTGGTGAAACTCACGGTTACTATTCATTTAGCTTCAGACCTGCAATATCCCAGGAAGTCTGCTAGGTCTGTGGGTCACAGTGTCACCAACTAACTCCTAAAGAACTCCCACTCTATCTGCCAACAAAAAAATGGCTTTAAGAGAACAAATGATAGTCTACAAATGCTCAGGACTGAGGAGACGGCTGACTGGTAGACTGGTAGAGCATTTGTCGTAGAAGCGTGAGGATCTGAGTTTGGATCCTCAGCACAGGTAAAATCCCAGCAGAGCCCAGAGCTTACTGACCAGCCAGAGGTTCAGTGAGAAAAATAATCAATGTAGAGTCATATAGGAAGGCACCTGGCCTCCATAATCAATCAATCAATCAATCAATCAATCAATCAATCTCTCTCTCTCTCACACACACACACACACACACACACACACACACACACACACACACACGCACGCACGCGCACACACCCGTGTGTGCACACACAGAGATAGAGATGGGGGTATGTGCCCCCCATTCTCTGGGCTTGAACAGTCACTCTTTCAGTTCTCAGCACTATTAGCTTCCCAAATAGGAAATTCCATCCTTCTGTCATTGTTGAGACCATGGGAATTCGAATCCCTCATTTCTGCTTAAAGCGTCGTTCAGAAGTCTGTAATTAAGAAACAACACTGAAACCAAAAATCTAGTTTACACAGACTGCCTGTCACACGTCAGGCAGGCAATTACAGGGAACGGGATTCGCCTTATTCTCAGAAAAGGATTTTCAAATTAAGGAAGGGCAGTGTTTCTTTTATACATTAGCACACTGGATCGTTATTACATTAGCGGCAGAAATAATAAGAAAACCACAATTGTAAAATATGAAGTTTGGGGCTGAGGAGAAGGGCTCAACCGGTCGGTAAGTGTTTGGTGCTCCGTACTGACAACCTGTAGGCAACCCCCAGGACCCATGTGAAAGGCAGACGCTGTGATACATCAGTAATGCTAGCCTTCCTGAGACAGGATGGGAGGGAGAGACAGGACAGGTTCTCAAGCCACCTTGCCTGGGGTACCCCAAGAGACACTGCCTCAACAATGGGGTGGAGTGGGGTATTGAGAACCAACTTCCAGAAAATGATGTCCTCTGACCTCCTTGCATGCATTCACAGGAACTCTCTCACACACTTAAATAAATTAAAAATGAAGTAAATAATGAAATACGAAGTACAGACAAATCTGCCAAGCTGCAAAGTTATATGCCCACTGTAGAGGAAGTTAAGACCACAGAGCACAGGTTATAAAAAGTAACTTGCAGCTGTGGTGGCATTCTCAATCCAAGACCAGCATGACTCATGGGACCTGAAACTGAAAAGGACTTGAACTTGGATTTCTCTTTATTAAAAAAAAGGGGGGGGGCTTATCCCAATAATAATTATAATTTTTATGAGAAAAGAACTATCTGTAGCAGTCAGTACACGTTAATCTGTGTGCGTACTTCTCACTGGCCTACAACTATTACCAAACTCATCCTTTATTTCCTCGGAGTCAAGGAAACTAACCATAGAAGACGACTGCTACACAGATGGGGGGGGGAGGAGCTTGTGTGTAGGGCGGCTTGGTAAAGCCTATCTTTACAAGTAGGCCATGAACAGGAGCAGCACTCTGAAAAATGAGGGATTGAGTGGTGAGGACCGTCTCATACAAAGGCAGGGAACAGTGAACAGCTGCTGCGTACCTCTGGAATCCTCAAGGTCTTCCAGTATGACTAATTAGGGAGAAGCACCTACTGGGTGAGAGGTGTAGGTTTGGTGAAGGAGGACTTCCAGGGTCCTAAATGATGTTAATTCCATGTGAAGGTTTTCCAGATACGAAGAATAGCAAAAGAGCAAATGTTTTCAACCAACTGTCCATGACTGTTAAATCTGATCGATTCAAAAATGCCATCAGAATGTCAAATTCTGATTCTAAAAACCAAATCCTTGTGCTTGCCTCCAAAACAATTTTGCTTCTCCCATTTGCTCTGTCCTTGGTAATATATTAGAAAACTAGCTCTGAAAATGTTACAGGAATGAGTCTAAAGTACCAAGCAGACATCTAAACTGAAGAGAGTTTGACACAGGGACTTTTGGCTTCTTCAAATGCTTTTCTGCCAATTTCCTGGTTTTCTACTTTGTTTTACACAGTTCCGGAAGTTGGATGAACAACAGCCCCAGGCTAGCCCAGAAGATACCCAACATCCCTTAACGTTTCTTCTAGCCCTAGGCAGCTTTTATCTTTCCTATTCCAGGAAGCAGCAAGTCCACTAATGAAAAACCTCATGACTGTTGAGAAAGGGATTCACTGTGTAGTAGTAGTGGCCTGTACCTTGCTGAGCAGACCAGGCTGGCCTCAAACTCATAAACAGTGTCAGCATGTCCAGCCAAGACTGGTGTGTATGACTTCAACATAAAAAGCACATTCTTGTACTTATATTTTTCTCTAAAGTGACATCCCTTACAATAGGAAAAAAAAAAAAAAAAAAACCACCCCGTTTGTTCTGAGCTCTGTACACACATCCGACACATCCTACTTCTGTAGCTATCGTCTTAATTCGAAAGCGCACAATTCCAATAACATCCGTGGCTTTCAATGATGGCCTCCCACTTCTTGTATGTATTTGCAGTTTTCGGTTAAATAAACATCTCTTAAGAACCCTGAAACCAATCTAAACTTCTTTAACTCTGGGGTACAGGCTTTCTGAGGCCCGCAGCTGACAGCGAACATACTGTAGGAGCGTGGCCGGAGAACCTCTCAACAGCTCTCCCTCATTTCAGGACAGGTATCTCACCAGACAGCGCCTCTCTTGGGGAACGATGTGATTTGAATCTATGGCTACCTGATTTAATATGTGTCAGGAAAGGTGGGGCTGGTCCAAGATGATATAACTGAATGGACAGCCTAGCTCACCAGCCCTTGGCTTTATGTGGGGATAGGCACAAAGCTGGCTGCCACTCAGGAAAGCCCTCAGCAGTAACTTTTTAAAGCACGGAAACAATGGCAGCAAAAGTACTGAGGTCTGAAAGCACATTCTGGGGGCCTCTCCTTTGCAGGGAAAAAAAGCAGCAGCAAGAAATGCAGCAGCCCTTTAGTGTAGAGAACAATCAAGCAAGGGGACAGGTGCACACACAGGTACCTGGAATCAGGCAGCATCTGATAAACACCCTCAGACAAGGCAACCGAGAGGAGCAGCAGGTGTGCAGTCGGTGTAGTCTCTCCCATCGTGGTTCCCAGCAAAACAACAGGCGTGCACCCACTTTTCTTTTGCCTTTTTTTATTTTAATGGAGTGTCGTGTAGCCCAGTCTGGTTTTGAACTCCTGATCTTTTTGTCTCCCCATTAGAAAATAGAATACAGATATTTAATTTAAAAAAAAAAATTCTGTCTCCCACTCGAAACCTCAAATTTAGAAAATATCATATGAAAAATCTGCTAAAAGACCTTGACAAGTCTCCACAATTTTATTTTACCTATAACATAGTTTTGTATTATTAGTTGCACATAAATTTGTCCCTAAAAGTTTAGATGTTGGAACACCTGTAGTTTCCTAGAACAAAGGCAGACCACACCATTCTGTTTTGGAGCTTTTTATCAAAATGCTAGCATTACGAATTCGGTTACTTGGGTATCTACAAGTCTTCTCTTCCTACTCCCTGCTGCATTTTTCTATTTACATGAGTAGTAAATTCTCCTTCCAGAAAGAGTAAAATGTATAAAGCATATATATAACAGCTGTAACAAAGTACTTCTTATCTATGTCATTCAGCTAGCACATCAGTCTTCTAAAAGTTAAAAAAGAAAACAGGAGCTACTGATGAATTCTCATTCCAAGCATACTATTGCTTCTGAGAATGGAGGTGTTTTATTTGCTTTATGTGTACGAGTGCCTGCATGTATGCCTGTGCAGCATGTGTATACCTGGGATTGAGAAAGCCCAGAAGAGAGAATCTAATTCCCTGGAATTGCAGTTACTGGCAACTGTGAACCACCATGTAGATCCTTGGGATGAAACCCAGGTCCTCTGAACAGTGGAGCAGAGCCATCTCTCCAGGCCCAAGCAACTATTTTCCATGAATCAGAAGGCAATGGATACAAGCTCAGCACTAGAGACAAGATGCTCACGAATGTCATGAAGAACCTCACAGGTATAGACAGGCACCATGCCAAGGGCAAGTGACAGAAAACTCAGCATCTTCTACTCTCAGGCTGTACAACTCCTGAAAGTGCCAAACAAGAATATGGTTTTTAGAGGTGCTATGGGAGTTTGAGAAAGTAGTGGAAAGACATGAAAAGAGAGAGGAAATACTATATATACAGAACAAGAAAAGACCATTCCAAAAACCTGATTCTAGGAAGCTGGAAGAAACTGTAATGGGTCGCATAAAACTACCACATTACTTTAAACTTAATAATTACAGAGTGCACGGTCACAAGGAGAGATAAACACTTACAAATGAGGATGCAAAATGAGGGATTATTTAACAAAGAGGAAAACCAAAACATTTCGTACACGGAACCAGTCATAGGACAGATCATACTAATTTATATCACATTAAGGAGAAGATTTAGAAAATCACATAGCTTCTTAAAACCATACAATCACACTTTCATACTTCATGGATGTTAAAGCATATACAATTCAAACATCAAAATAATTAAATGTTAAGATTAATTATTTATCAGGCATAAGAGCAAGTGATTTTCTTATAAAAACATCATATTTATAAGTGATTTTGTTTGCATGTAGTCCATGGACCACATGTATGCCTGGTGACTGTGGAGGTCAGAAGAGGGTGTCAAATCCCCTAGAACTAAAGTTGCAGCAGGTTCTGAACCCCCATGTGGGCATTGGGAATCAAACCAGGCCCTCCCGAAGAGCAGTTAGTGCTCTTAACCACTGAGCCATCTCACTAGTCCAATTTTCTTCTGATGCTTAATGTCATTCTGTATATTCCAAGCATCCCATAATTTAGTGCCCCTATACTTTTACATAAGTAAGATTGGTAAGTCACTGTATTTGCGGATAACTGTGTGTGACGTATGTACATTTTCATATGTGTAGAGGTATACACACACCTGTGTGCACAAGCATGTGGAGAACAGAGGATGACGTCGAGGTGCCTTCCCCACGCATTCTGCTTCATTTGTGGGCAGGCTCTCTCCCAGATCGCTGACTCAGCTGCTCTAGCGAGGCAGCTTGCTCCCCATCTCTGGCTTTCAAGGTCGCAGCTCCAGATCTCAACTTCTGACCTCACACTTATGTGCCAAACACTTTACTCACCCATTCATCTCCCCAGCCCTGAGAATGGTCTTGGAGAGCAGCTAAAAACCCTTTTCATCGTTTTCTCAAGAGAGTTACCTCACCCATAAATTCTACAGAAGCCACTGTCTTAGACCAGGATGCTACAGGCAGAAAGCTGGTTCACCGTACGATGATTCATTTTATTCAATGATTACTCTCCTTTACCCGTTCACTCAGGTGTCATGAAAAAGAGCTCTAAAACCCTGCTACAGGTGGCGATCCACTGTTCCCCATGACTGAGGGTTTATGAACCTGAAGTACAATGGGCTTGAAGGAGAAATCAAGGATGGAGAAAGTTGTGAGTTCTGTAAGTGGTTAACAGAATTCCTCTGCAGAAGACCTGTTCGGTTACATCTGCTTTACGCCTTCAGGCTTCTAGAGAAGCAAGTTATTTTACCCATAGTAGCCTGGTTTGTGTATCTAAGTCACCAGAAATTGCACACACATTAAAAAACAGGTAACATATCTGGGGTACCTACACATTTACATGTACTCATCTGTAGTTTTGACAAAACTCAACAATGCATGTGTTTCTGTAGGGCAAAGGCCTGCAATACATTTCCTCTGAAATATCAACAAGCCCCTTAAGCTGTCCTCTGTCCTTCCCTACTCAGAGGCACCTACAAACTATACTTTCTAATCTACTATTAGCTAAACGTTTGGGAACTTACTGTGCTTTCAGATCTGAGATACCCTGCCCTCCACTTTTCCCGTCACCCAAACTGCATCTGTTAAAGGCTGGCTACCAACCTGGAATACTAGCATAAGGCAGTGGACATCATACTGGAAGGAAGTAGGTCACTGAGGGGGCCCTTGAAGGAGATACTGGAGGCTGCCCGTCCCCTCCTTTTGGCCTGCCCTGAGGTTATCAAGTCTCCGATCTACCACATGCTTCTGCCACAGTGTGCCTTACCACAGGCCCAGGACATGAGGCAAGGCAACCTCGGACTCAAATCTCTGAAATCATGAGTCGAAATCAGTTTCTCCTCCAAGTTGACATATCCGGGGTATATTATCACAATGATTACAGGTGATTACAGCACAACACCCAGGCTCATTTTTGCCAATACTTCTGACTCCGTGGGCCTCCCTACTTTGCCAGTTTGAGGTTTCATATAGTCCTTTCACTGACACTTTCCTCCAGCTCCCAGCACAAACGCGAATGGTCCCTAATGTTCTTTGATCAAAGCAATAAAGAGATACTATAACTCGAAAAACAATAAACTATGCTTTACATGAGCCGAAATGTGCACAATTTCCCACTAACGAACTGTGTCACAGCTATAGAGTGACATCCCCATCAGCAACAAAAACAGCTATTAATAGATACAACACGGACGAATTTCAAAACACCTAGATCAAATGAAAGCCAGACTACAAAAGAGCACCTATGGTATAATTTTAAGCACACATACTTATGGAAATGTCAAATTAATCAGGATAGATCAGTGATCACCTGAGGAGAGCAGCATCGGGCTTTTAGGAAGGTGGTGGTACAGACAGAAAAAAACACTTTTATGGGAGATGACTATGTTTAATAACTGATTGTGGTTTTACCGAGATAGCCATAAATCAGAACCCACGACTGTCACTTTAAACAACCCGATGTTTATCGTACACACGATTCCTTAATAAAGCAATAAGGGAAAAAGTCTTATATTATAATTTTAAAAAATTCAGGACAAATAGGGGGAATCAAAGGTATGGACACCGGTGTGTGGCTCTCTACGGAGTTACTGTAGAAGGTCTGACAAAGACTCCTTTCTTCCTTTCTTTCAACACACACAAATCAGGATTTTCCAGTCATCCTCCTTGTGTCAGGGAACGCTCCTAAGCTGGCCAGCACACTAGCAGCTCAATGAGAGGTGGATCTGCATGCACTCGCTAAGGACTGTGGTGCCTCAATGTATTCCCTTCCCCTGAAGACAGGCTTCTGTAATCTGGACAGATGAGGAAGGTGGCCACAGAGCTACACCTAGAGCCTGTGAGGACTTCTGAAATGATAACGGAGCAGCTCTCAAAGCTTTCCCATCACTGGCTTAGAATTTGACTTTTTGAGCGCACGAAGTACCGCCTCTCATTCAGCTGTCACAGTGCTGGCCAGGATTAAGGATTAAGACAGCATAGAAGAGCTCTCTGGATCAAGGGGAACCTTGATGATTCTGATTTGTGTGTATTCAAAAACAAAACAAAACAAACAAACAAGTCTTTGTCAGACTTTCTACAGTGAAATCCATAGTTAGAAGGCCACACACCAATGTCCATACCTTTGATGAACTTGTGTGTGTTATTTTTTTTTTAATCATGATGTAAAAGTTTTCTTACTGCTGTATTTGAAGATATAATACTACGCAGTAAAATCGTGTTTAAAGTGACAATCTTGGGTTCTGTTGTATGGCTATTGTGGTTCTTTCTGACACTTTGGTGTGGATTTCTTTTCTCTGAATTTCTAAGTAACTTGATTTTAGTGTCCACTTGACAGGGAGCAGAGAGAACGCTAGTTACACAAAACTCCTTCCGAAGAAAAACTCAAGACAACTTAGGTTTTCAATGAACATATTTATTTTCAGAAACCAAATAGCACTTGTCTCAATTGAAAAAAATCAAATAAAAGTTAAGTTAGAAGGCAGGATTAAGAAAACTTAAAAATGAAACGTTGGAAAGAAAGGTTTCTGAAAAGCTAAACTGAAAGAGAAAATTAAAAATTAAAATTACTTGCCCCTTTACACATTTCTGGGATGTGACAAGGACACTTAAGTGTTTCATTCACTCAATGTCACTAACGTCTTCAGTGGCAAAGACAAGACAGAACTTAAACTTGGAGTCCATGAAATATCACTAACAGTACACTGAAAACACTTCAGCAAGAGGACCAAAGTGACAGAGAAATCGGGAGGGCCCAGCATTCTGTGCATATAAAACGACTGCCATTCGAATTCAAAGGCAGCAAGACCCAAAGGTTGCTGTGTATCTGTAGATCCAGTGTGTAGAGGGACTGGCTGAGCTGCTGTTTCCAACACCTGACCTGGGGGTGACGCTGGGAGAGCTCCTTTTTCTTAGCATGCCCAACATCTCTGCTGTTTCACTAACTGGCCGTCCCTGTTTGCTGTCCTCTGTGTATTCAGCGGGACCCTTTCCCTCCATATCTCCCTCTCGTGATTTTAGTTGTTTTGAGTATACAAAGTACCCAAGGTTCATGAGTCACCTTCTAAAAGAACAGCAACGTCAAAAAACAGTAGTTAGTGCATGACTCAGTTGACTTTCAGCATGAATTAAGAAGGGGTAGAATCTTATAGATCTATATTTTATACCCATAGGCATCAGCAGGCTGTATAGTGAATATGCGCCTATGTGTATTCTGGTACAGAAAGATCAAGATTTACTGCTTTCCAGTGGAAGGGGAAGCCCTTGGTCCTGCCAAGACTGACCCCCCAGTGAACGTGATTGTTGGGGGAGGGTGGTAATGGGGGGAGGATGGGGAGGGGAACACCCATAAAGAAGGGGACTGGGAGGGGTTAGGGGGATGTTGGCCCGGAAACCCGGAAGGGGAATAACAATCGAAATGTAAATAAGAAATACTCAAGTTAATAAAGATGGAAAAATAAAAACAAAAACAAAAAACAAAAACAAAAAAATTGAGAGTTGTACAAACATAAGGTAAATAAAACAGCCCTTTTTAACAGAGAAAAAAAAAAAGATTTACTACTTTAAGCCATTTTACTTTTACTAGCCCTGTTCTTCGAATTCCTTTTATTTTCCACCAACAAAACCACGCCTGTGCATCTCTTTGACCAACAGCTGCATGACAATGACAATGGCAAAGGTCAAGCAGGACCAAGTCCCAATATTTTCTATAGCACTTTATAAAATTCTATGTATGTACCCTGGTCAGGAAACACATCGCTGGTCTCACTTAGCTGTAGACCATGCACACTACAGTACTGACCATTCAAGCAAGGTAAGCCGGGTGCGACTGTGGCAGAACACGTTGGGGATAACCAACAGTTCTGTGATTGAACTGGAGGGAGGCCTGCCCCATAGGAAGACATACCTAGTTCTATAAAACTCTTCAAAGACTGTCTGAGGTGCTAAAGGCCCGTGAAGGGAACATCATTACTGTTGGTTCCCTAAATGTTTATCGTTAATCTGTGAACCAGTGTGGCACCCAGCCTGCGGCAGAGGGGAGCCAATGTTGCAGACATGATGGTTACTGTAGATTTCTATCTAGGAAAATGCTGAGAATAAGTAACAGTTGAGTGTTGAGCCCTGAGAAAGTGTCTGTCTGTCTGTCTGTCTGTCTGTCTGTCTCTCTCTCTCTCTCACACACACACACACACACACACACACACACACACACAATTTGAGCTGGAGCGTGGGGAGGAATTCCATAAACCACTGCAATCATGAAAACGGCAAAGGACTTGACCCTTCAAAAGAGGGATGCAAGAGGTGCCATTCCTTCCGGACTGTTCATGGTCACTAAAGGTTTTCTGTAATGGGGCAGCCACTGGCAGACTAATTGGGAAGAAGAGGGACAGGAAGGGGGTAATGGAGAGTAAAAAAAGAGAGTGGCATAAATATAATCACAGTAAATTGGATCCTCATAAAATAATGTCCAAAAATAAAAGGTTTTAAATTAAAAAAATAAGAAGGTGAGCCTAAAAAAATAAGAAGGTGAGCCCTTAGAAACTATTCAAACATTATATGGATACAATCTGAAATCGCTGAACAGACAAGAGCACAATGTGCTAATTACTGGAAAAACGGGTTAATAACTTCTAGAAGTTTTTCTTCCCCAAGTATTTTGAGAATGATGATTTTACAATGGTAAATTTACATAGTTACTTGATGTTTGAAATGAATATTGTGTATGAAATGAGCATCAGTAGACATGGTAAGATGTGGTCCTTCTTGACCTGAAGGCAGGTAGAAGGCTAAGCACAGTGCCACACTTTTAAACTCTGAAGCACTGTAACCGCATACTTCCTCCTGGTGCCTGCAGTAACGGAGCACTAAGGTTACAGACTAAGAGTTCACTTCGAAAACCTTCCCCCCAACAGTAGGACCTGTGACCCATTCCAGCTCTACCAGCACTCCTATCAACACATGGGAGCTGCAACAAAGTAACAATTAAATTATAACCCCCAATATTTGCTTTAAATTATGACCTTGTATGCCATGCGGTGTACCAATCGATTACTATATAGAGACCGGGGAAGCACATCTCGACATTAATTCAAATGAAAGACTAAGCTGGCACATGTCCAAAATGAAATTAATTGTTTAAAAATACATACTTCCCCCAATGACTTGTTCTTTCTCTACCTTTGATTAATTCTTTGAGAGTTGAGTTTCATATGCATTTTCATTAAAAATATAAAGTTAAGCTGCAATTACTTTTAGAATCAGAATAAAGACTAATAAGGAAGAATATACCACACTGTTTATAAGTGGAAAACACTTCCCATACAGAAGCTAAGTTCTGTCCTAGGTCAATGAAAAGGAATCACTGGTCCAGTAGTAAGATCGACTGTCCTGTGAAGCAACAGGTACGGGGTTAAAAAGTCAGACAAAGCAAGCTTTAGAAATCCTCTCAGTTTTCAAGCTTCTCTGTTATTGATAGCTTAACAAAAGATACACAATGTCTAACTCTTAAGCCGGCAGGCAGAAAGTACTGATTGGGCATCTGCTGTTTACAAGTCATCATTCTCTGCTATTCCTTCCTGAACACATTTCTCCATGTTGTCTCTATTACAGCAAGGGGATAGAGAACTAAGACGCGTGTGACTTGGGCTGGAGAGACTGTCTCAGTAGTTAAGAGCACTTGCTGCTCTTCCAAAGGACCTGAGTTCTGTTCACAGCACTCATGTCAGGTGGCTCACAACTGCCTGTAACTACAGTTCCAAGAGATCCAACCGCCCCCTGACCTCCATGGGCACCTGCACACACAAACACATTTAAAGTAATTAAATAAATAAATCTGACAAAAAACAAGAAGTGTATAGGCGAGAATAGAAACAGAGGAATTCGGACAGGCAAAGTAATGAAAAATGACTAGAAAGGCTGAATGGTTGCTAAGCTTTGAGTGATAGGCATACTTAGATCAGGAGACCCAGAGTTTTCTCAGGTTAGAAGATACATACATGTATGAAGTCACAACAAAGGGAACAGGGCAACAGTCTATACACTGTCTCCAGTGGGTGGCCAACAGTGCTATGAACAAAGCATGGCTCTCAGCTCCAGAAAGCACCATTTGTTTGATGTTGTGTGTGTGAATGACACCTCCTCTCAAAGTACACGGTAGTGACCCTGGTGAGGAGCATGTTAAGGCTGGCAGAGGAGACAGATGCTTCACTCAGGTCGGTGAAATAAAGACAAAACGGTGACCACATCTGGACAGTTTCTACCCATAGTCTCACATTACAGACCTGAAGAAATCCCTAATGGAAAGACGTATCAACACATCTTAGATTTTGGTTCTAACCCCTTCCCCATCAAACCCTTACTGTTCCTTAAGAACCAGTGTTTTCCGACACACTTTAGAAAACACTGGATTCCTTATTTGATGTAAGTCCTCCAGAACCTACTTGGATATGATTTAGAGAGACAGAGAGAGAGAGAGAGAGAGAGAGAGAGAGAGAGAGAGAGAGAGAGAGAGAGAGAGAGAGAGAGCGCACTAAATGTTTTAGTGAAGAAGTGACATCAGCTAAGGTTTAAGAAAAGAGACATCAGCAACCAAAAAACTCAGCACAAAGACAAAAGGCAAATCAAAGCACAGGAACTGAGCATTTTGAGAACAAGATCATTCCAGAAGTCCTCAAATGGAGAATGCTCTGGGTTAACAGACAGGACAGATCTACACTGCTAACAATACGATCGGTATAAACGCTCCTTTCTTAGGTAAATGGTCAAACCCCTCCTAGGATCTCCTTTTCGAAAGGCATACATTTCATTCTTCAATGTATCAGGTCCAGCAGTCATACCAGTTTCCAGTGAGGAGAATAATCTCAGATTTCACCGTGTAAGCAAGCAGTGGTCCACTCAAGAGTACGCTCCTCGTCTCCAGAGGCCCAGGTGACCGGTAACGTAAATACAAAACCAAAGTCCCACATTGTTAGAAACCACAACGCTTAGAAAGCTACTAGACTCACAGATAGCAAATAATTTTCTTACCGAGGAAGCAATTTAAAACGTCATACATTATTTAGTTAACACTGTTTTGGGATAACTAAAAGACAATGGCTTTAAGGAGAATATAGGGGGAAAGCTTTCCCACTTTGCCAAACATAATAAGTTAGATTTCCATGATCATTAGTCAATTATTCCCCATGATTCCTCAGCCAATAAGCCTAAGTCTTCAAAACAAGCTCAGAAGTCTGGAGATGGGCTTTGAAACAACTTTCATTTTAATGTATGTACAAAAAACTCTTACACTGATATATAGGAGACAAAACAAGTGTATGCTAAGATTGATTTTAAACAGGAACTATATTCAAGGCAGTTAGCGCATACGTGGTATGCAACAGCTAAAAAGCTACACTGACAGCCAGATGAAATGGACCTTACAGTAGATTACCCAGCTGCACAAATTATCAACGTGCAAGGGAGACGGCACCGACTTGTTGTTTTGGTGTACAGCTGGTAAGTTATCAATACGGTATTGTTGATATTCTTCAAGGATCATCAGCACCTAACATGCTATTTTTGAAGTAGCTGATGGCTAAATGAAATTCAAAAGGGTCACTATTTACCTACTAGTCTCTGGCCATTGATTAGACTTTTCCCTCTAACAAAAAAAAAAAAAGAAAAAAAAAAGGAAGGAAGGAAAAACAACACGAATTACTTTTAGGAAAAGAAGCCTGTGTTCAATTCCTTTGAAGACAGTGGACATTTAGAAATGTCTCAGAGTCTATAGTGCTTACGGAGTAACCACAGACAGGCTCCTGAGAGACGGCTCAGCACACACAGAAGAGGAGTATTTTCCATCTATCAATCTTTACAACTGTCACAAAAATGACCCAACCCAACAAGTCAAACTTTTCTGCAGCCAGTCAAAACCATTTAGGGACATGAATTTGACTATGTTCAAAATGAATCAATGATTTCCTCCCGAATCATAAAAGGATTTTTAATAATGTTTACAATTTCATCCAACTTATAGAGACATTAGCATTCTTTTTCAAAATGCAGAATGGTAGGCCCCACCCCAAATCTGCTGAATCAGAATTGCAGGGGTAAGGCCAAGAAGAGAGGTGCTTTGAGTGACTGTCCCAGGTAACCGCACTAACAGTAGAGAATTATCACCTTCTTTTGTGTGAGATTTATAGCAAGGTTTTGTATTTATGAATTAAAATCTGGGGTCCTATTTAAATGTCTAAATTCCACTGCTTAACAAATTAACATTCGAGAAAATTTTATATAACACACCCGTGGGAGAAAAACAAGTGCTTAATTACAGGAATTGAAAGAAGGTACTTTTTTTTTTTTTTGCGCTAGCATATTTTATTTTTAAATAAATTATTGCAAAAAAAAAACCTCATTGAAAACAAGATTTAAAAAATTATAAATTTAACTACAGTATTTTACAAATGTCCATGTCGTTCCCTTGCTGTGAAGGAAATCAGGGTATGCACGAATTGTTGATATTTACTCCAAACATATGCTATAGTTAAACTACAAAGCAAAGCCTAGGCAAACTTGTTTTTATTATATTATTAAATTTACACTGGTCAGAAGCTGACCTGTCATATACTTCCATAAACTTAAACACATACAGTGAGATCATCCATGAGCAGGACTAAAGGGACCTCTGGATAACCTAGAGTCCAGGTCTGGCTGATTTATCTGTCAGCTATATGACACTGGACCTAGATAGATCACCTTGACTACCAGGGGGAGAAAGGTACAGCTGTCACACGTAACTCACTTTGAAAAACTACTTCTTATGAGAATCGGGCCACACGGTCATGTTGAAAACTACACTGAGTTAAGCGTGAGCACTTCTAAGTCACTGTTATAAAGTACTAACAAAAGTACAACCCGAAAAGCTATTATCAGGTATCTGCTGTACAACAAGAGTATCAGGAGAAAGATAAAACAAAACAAAACAAAACAAAACAAAACAAAACAAAACACCAAAAAGAAACCCGTGCCACATATACAACCAGAGTCAACTGTTAGGATCCTATTAAGTATTGGGTAGCAATACTGCAAGTATTAAACGTAAGAATCCAATTTAATACTCAAGAGGAGGAAGCAGCTGGGTCTCTATGAGTTCAGGGCTAGCCTGGTCCACATAGTGAGTTCCAGCCCAGCCAGGGCTAAAAAGTAAGAATCTGAAATTAAAAAAAAAAAAAAAAAAAAAAAGAAGATTCCATTCATTTATCTAATGTATCCATTTATTTATAAGACTTATTTCTAGTATGGTGATTTGAACAAGAGATAGGCTGTGAGTTGTCAAAATGATCAGTTAAGTTTGCTGTTCTATTTCCATTAGCTATTTCTACAAAAAAAAATTTAACGAAACAGTGTATTTGGTGTGTGTGCATAAATACCATTTCTAGAAGCTGAGAGATTGCTACCTCTTTTTGAAAATGCTCCTTGTATCCGTATCGTTTACCTTGTAATGTTACCTCAAATAAGCTATTAATATCATCTTTCTATATAAGACATTCGCTAGAACATAATTTCCCATTCCAACTGATCAAGAAAATATTCTTATAGGAGACACAGAAACTTAAGTTTTAAGTCTCAGCTTCCTGTTTTTCATATTAATCACAAAAATTCTCTAAAAGATGAAAATATCAGCTCAAACCCCATATGCATAAAATACAAGGAAAACTGTCAAATTTTGTTGACCTTCAATATTAGAAAAAGTTTTACTGAGCGACAAATCCTTTTAAAACTCATTTGACATAAAAGATTGTTTCGTTTAAAACAAACTTTAAGATGTTTGCCCAAGGAAATCAGTCAAGTGAATCCCCAAATAATGGATTTTATCAAAATACATTTAACAATGTATTAATTATCCTGCATGCATCAATTTAATGGCTTCAAATGTCCTTTAACCTACGTCAATTTCCATGGCTCTAAGGAGGCCTTGTAGCAGTGAAGACATAAATACTCTATCATCTCAAACGGATTTTTTGTTTAATTATAGCTTAATACTTATCTACAGTTCAGCATCTAGTGCTCCACAGTAGTCAGAAGAACTCAAATGTTGAATTAAAATTTAAATGCAGATAGAACAGTGATAATAGCTTGTGGTCTGTAATTAAAACCCGTATTAGGTAACATCCATGTTAATTTACCCATTACTTAAAAGATACATCTTTTTTTTTCTTTTGTGTTTTATGGACGACAATAAGGAATTACCCTCTGCCTAAAGAGATAGTGTACCTTCAAATCTGGATGTGAGAAGAGGGAGGGCTGATGGCGATGCAGAGAGAGCGGGGGAATCTCATCAGATTAGCTGTCGCTACAGCATCTCTTTCCTCCAAGCCTGAAAAATCCCATTTATTTTTAATATGAGATGCATCTGAGAGGAACCATGTGCAGCAACCACATTTTCCAACATGGTTTCGATTGAACTTTGAATATAAGTTCTCCTGCTCAAAGTGCTCACTCGTGATTATCTTAAAGCAAGTAATTATAAGCCCTCGGTGAGACCACGGAAGGCAGGTAAATGGAAGACAGCTAATGAAAAACAATTACTATATCGTATTCGGGACAGAAAAATAATTTTACTAAATTTTCAGTGTTTACTGTAGTGTTCACAGCTCGGGAAAAAAAAAAAAAAAAGGCTAAGGAGTACCATGCTGGTAGGCACTGGAATTTGCTAGAATGGCTAAACAACGTTGACAACACTGCCGCATTACCTTCCTCCCTCAGCCGATGCAGACCATCAATATCCTCTTATTATATTATCAACACGAGTCAAAATTAGTTCCTCACCTCCTCTCAGAATGGTATGCAAGGTCTCAAGCTCCAACTAAAAACAAAACACCATAGTTTCCCACACAGTTGCTGAAATTCCTCTCAAGATCGAGAAATTATAGAATACTGAAAAATGAAGACGAATTCCCCCTTACATCTAAAGGGGCACCGGTGAGGACAACTGCCACATGAAGGCGTACTCTTAATTTTCATCATTTGATGGGGTGGGTGTGGAGGGGGGGGGATAACAAAATTTTAGATCAAAGGTGGCGCTCTGTCCTCAGCTCACCCGAATGTGACTCACTTTTGCAGACTATATGGTAGGAAATAACAGTTACTTTTCAAAGATCTTTGCAGTTACGCCCAAGCCAAAATCAGGACAGAGATCCACCCTTTACGACAGCAATTTAACTGTCTTATCCGAAGCAAGGTAGAAACGGAAACATCTCCCTGAAAACTGGGCTTAAATGGCCCATTTCATACACCAGCTTTCAAAAGCCTCCAACAAGAAAAAAAAAATCTCTATTTACTTCAAATTCGAACTGACCAGGAAGGGGAAAAAAGGGAAGGGGGGGGGCTAAATGAAACATACAAGCACAAAAAGCAGATTCTCCCCCTTCCAATCCCTCTTTAATTCCCCCCAATCCGCCTCTGCCACACACAAGGACAGGGAGTCTCCCTAGGGAAAGCTGGTGGCAGGGCAAGTGAAGGCTCTCCATTCACTCACATGGGCCACTAGCCAAAGGGATGCCCTATGAGCGCTTTAAACAAACCAGGCCCTTACAAGTACTTATTATTATAAAATACACCTACGCTGTGCAAGAACCTTATTTTAAAGTAAGACTGTCCTCAGGTGGGGGAGGTGAAACACAACAAAGCCTTCCATGTTGAAAGGCAGACAGTCCAGACATGCATATACCTACACACGTATGAAAAAAATCCATATAACTAATTTATCAGGAACAGCAATCGATACCAACAGGAGTCATTAGGTTATTAATAAACCCAGAAAAGTAGCATGCATAGCAGCCTAAGGTGGCTGTCTGCAGCGCTCTAACCCCCGGATGGGTAAAAACCAGCCTACCGAGGAGGTTCGCGTCCTTAGCAAGGTCCTGCAGACCCTTTTACCCATGCAGATCAGCCCCAGCTTCCCCTTGGGGTCTTATCAACCGCAACGGCAAAAGCACTCCCAATGCTAGAGTCCCGCAGTAAACTGGTGAATGAAATGCGCACAGAGACCAACCAACCTGGGCAGAGACTGAGGCGCAGACCCAGGGGTCGCTAACTAGCTAAGCCACAAAATTCTCCCGCAAGATGAAATAGAGAAGAAACCCCAGCCCCCCCCCTGCCCTCCCCCCCCCCCGCAATAGGAATGCCACCCTCTTTCTTACTGACCCTTTCTGAGGACCCGAGGACAGAGCAGATTTTATTTTCATTTAAACTAAGTATATAAACATGAATCGGAAACAACCGTGAACATCCTGAGGGGCCAGACTCAAGACCTGAAGAGAGCGTCCAGGCGGCTCTCCAACTCCCCGGGAGTCACCGTCCTGTCTGACACGCATCTATCACACCACCCTCTCCGGGGGACCGACGACGAACCTTCACCTTGCACCGGCAGTACCTCCTGGGGGCCCAAGCCAGGGATTAAATGGGTGACCCTCCCGGGGCGCGGGGAGAAGGAGTGCCCGGCACCGCTGCCCTCAAGGTCACCACATGCCGGGGTGGGGGCGACCAGTGTTCGGATGGGCTGTGGCGGCAGCAGAGGCAGCTCCGCGAAGTCGGAGAGCGCCGGGGTGTAGACGAGAAGCCACTGGGACGGAGACTCCAAGCTGGACCCGGCGCCGAGGCGCGCGGCGAGGAAGCCTTCTCACCTTTACGGTCTCCTAGCAGGAGCGAACCCCGGCGGCGCCGCCAACTTCGCGGGGACCCGCCACGCTCCACCCCGCGCCCAGCTGTCAGGACCCCCGCCGCGCCCTGCGCGCCCCACCCGGCCTCCCCCGCAGGTGGCCGCCCCCGCCGCGGGCAGCCACCGGCCGCCACTCACCTCGCCCGCAGCGGGAACCATTTTTCCGAGAGAAGAATCAAGGAAGGATAGGCGGGTGGGTCCGGGGGTGGCGGCGAGGGGTCGCGGGACGTACCCGCAGCCGGCTCGCAGGGATCGGGGCGCCACGCGGAGGTGCGGCTGCACCTCTGGAAGGAGGCGGCGGTGGAGCCCAGAGACTCGGCGTCCACCAGCCGGGGCTCCCTACTCACGCTGCACCGCGAGGAGGCGGCGGCGGTGGAGGAGGAGGCGGCGCCCGGCCGGCCCCCGCCCAGAGCCCGGCGGCCGCCGAGTGGCCGCTCGCGTCCCCGCAGGACCCGCCTCCTCCGCTCCGCAAAGCCGCGCTCAGGGCGCGCCGCGCTCAGCACAGCAGCTCAACCGGCCCCGCGCCGTCGTCCGCAGCAGCAGCAGCAGCGGCGGGCGGGGTGCAACCCGGGGCGGGGTCCGGCAGACACCGGTTCGCAGACGGCGGAGCTCAAGGGGCTACGGCCAGCTCCGGGCAGGGGCCCGTATGCACCGGGTGACCCGCGGGGCCGCCCGAGCAGGCAAGGGGGAGTAGGGCGCTCACCCGTTCCGGTCCGACGCTCCCTTCTTCTCCACACCTCCACGCCTCCCGCTCCACGCTGGCAGCGCAGCTGCTCCCGCTGCCTCTGCCACCGCTGCCGATGCTCGCGCGGCCGCCGCTGCCGCCTTGGCTGGGCGCGGTCACGTGACGCGGCCCGCGGGGAGCCTGAGGGCGGGCGGGCGCGCGCGCGCGCACGAGCGGAGGTAGCGCGGCTCGGACCGGGACTGGCGCTTCCCGGAGAGGGCGTTTAAGGGGAGGATCCGGTGAGCGCGTCTCCGTCTGGCGAGCGCGCGCCCGGGGCGGGGGGGAAACCAGAACTTGCAGCGCGCGGTGCGGAAAGGGTGGCCTGGAGTGCCGGGCGGGCGACTCGCGCCTCCGCGCGCCCCTCCCTCTCTTCCTTCCCTGCTCCCCGGGCTCCCGGCTGCCCCCGCCCCCTCCTGCGCTCTTTTCTCCCCCTTCCCCTCCTGCGGCGGCTTCCGATTGGCCGTCGGGCTCTGACGTCTGTGTTTCCATGACGTGTCGGACCGGGGAGGGCCGCGGGAGGGGGCGGCGGGGGAGGAGGGGGCGGCGACTCCGTCAGTCACCGCCGGTGCCGGGGCGCGCGGCCGGGCGGCTCCTGCAACGTGAGGAGGCAGGAGAGCAGCGACTGCCGCAGCCGTGGGACGCCCTTCACCTGGGGTCCCTCTCGAGTCGCCCCCGGTTGGAGACGAAACCGGGTCACCGGACAGTAGAGCGGCTCGGCGCCCACTCCCTAGCGGACCTGTCTCTTGTCCCGGACAGTGACGCACTCACCCGACAGCCAAAGTGCCTACCCCTTTGGGAAGAGAGCCCACTCGCCCTGTAGGCGCGCTGGCCGGGCCACAGACACCGGGGATCCCCGCTGCAGCGCCCAAACGGTGTCCTCTAGCCGGTGCGAACAGGCCTCGCACCGCGCTTGAAGTCCTCGTGTTTCTCTTTTGGGTTTGCTGCCCTTTTTTACCCCCCAACCTGTGGCCCAGCTAGTGGGTCTTTAATTCATAATACTTAAACGCTACCATCTTTCCCGTGGAGAAAAGAAACGAAAACCTTGGGGGGGGGGGGAGAATGCAGAGTACCGTGCAGTATTTAGATGGTACAAGATAGCCGATTCTGGTCCGACCTCTTGAACATGTTGCAGTTCAAAAGAAAACCGCTCCTCATTGCATCTACTTTAAAAGGGGATCTTCTTGATTGTATCCACACATTTAAAGACGTGTATATCCTGCCCCATCCTTCTATAATCTCTGCTTGAACTAAAGGTCCCCCTCTCTGAACAATTTAGATCTTTCTTGTGTGTGTTATTTTCAGTATCACTTTGCTCGAGAAACAAAAACAAAAAAAAAAAAAAAAGTATTCCGTAGTGTTTTTTTTTTTCAACCCTGAAATGAAAGAATTGGTAGTTTCATAGTCCTCTGAAAAGCACACGGGTAAGGCAAGAACTGCATTATATATGTTCCCTGCCTGGTAGCATCTGTTTTAAAATAAAGACTTGAAAAGAAAATACTTGAGTTAAAAAGCAAATTTTCCATGATAAAACTGCTGAAAATAATTTTTCCATTTATATCTTCCACCAGGGTAGACATTACCAACCTCTGAGCTGTGCCCTTGACATGTAAAACTGGCACTGGGTATTTTCTCTCTCTGTTTATCACAGAGAATTGGTTGATGTGGTACAATAAATAGCCCTTCCTGATACTCTGTCAAATCTACAATTAGGAAACCAAATTAATTAAATTTCACTTAGGTAATTTCCAGTATTTTCTCGCCCTGAAGTCTCTTTTCAGAATAACTCATTCCCAGCCTTCCTCCAAGGAAGTCCCCATAGAAAATTGAATTATGCATTCTATTTTAATCAACAAGTTGACATTAAAGTATTGAGTGAATCATCATATGCTACACCAGCAAAAAAACGATAATAGATTAAACTAGAATCTGTTCACTTTGTGGGTTCGCTGCGATTCTAACTCATAAAATGCATGTTATTAAAGTATGTGTTCATGAAAAAAAATCACCGAGCATCCTCACTATAGAACGTTATTGCAGTGAGATTTTTATTTGCATGCAAAGATGAACCCACAAGTGAAAACATATATGTCCCAGAACATAGTTGTATGTGCTTTATGTGAATTGCATATATGATAAACTTACTCTCATACAGCCAGCAGCCAGCATAATTGTACTGTATATTCGATTTGTGTGTTTTTATCCTTCAGATACAAAATTAAAGCTGAAACTGATATAGAAGCAACTGTGCATTAAGAAATTCAATTTTTTCCCCTCCTGCAGGGTTTCATCCTGAAACTTCCCTAAATGACATACTTTTTGATATAAAAATGCTGAGTTAGGTCTGGAAGAATGGAACTAAAGCCTCATGGTGACCAGCAAGGACCCTGGTACTGGACTAGAGCTCAACCCTTCGGCATTTTTTCTTATAAAATATTGAGCTGCCTCAAGTAAAAAATGCCTCTTTATATTATATGCACATATCATCTTCATCTTGGACTGAATTATTCCATAGATTTCATTGATCTGGAGATATATTAGTATACATTAAGAGCAAAACAATACAATTTTCTATTAAGTAATAATGGTGGTTTTGTAAGTGTGCTTTTTAGTTACAAAAGTTACTGTTTGGGGTGTTATATTGAAGAGGCAATAACATATGTGGCAATTTTATTAGGTGCATTCCTTTCATTCCTTTTAATGGTATAATCGTATTGACATCTCTCTGGTAAATTGATTAGTCCAAGCTGTGTAACTCATGCAGAAACTCCTCCATGTAACTAAATATGAAGAGAAACATTAGGCTGTTTATTCTCTTAAGAGTCCCAACCTAGCATGATTTCACACTTCCATAATCCCAGCACACTGGAGGCAAAGACCAGGAGGGGGGAGAATTCCAGACCAGTCTGGCAACACATATGAAGACTGCCTTTAAAAGAATGGGGTCTAGGGGTGGCTGGAGAAATAGCTCAGTGGACTGGGGTTCAATTTCCAGCACCCACATGGCAGCTCACAACTGACTATGACTCCAGGATCTAACAGCCTCACACAGACATATAAACAGCCAAAAATACCAATGCACATAAAGTAAAAATAAATAGATTTTTAAAAGCATCATATGTGTTAAACATTGGAGCAAAATTAATACACCAACAGTAGTATTTTTTACAACAAATATATATATATATATATATATATATATATATATATATATATATTTGCAGTTTCCCATTAACCTGGGAATAGACAGACAGGCAGATAGATAAATATTACTTAGCTGAAAGCCCACACACACACACAAAAGTTACCTATTAGTAACAAATTAATTCTATTTGTTGGGTTAAATAGAGCAAATTACAAGTAAGCCTAAACAAGAGTCTTCAAGTCACATAATACAACATTTTTGTATATGAAAACCACAAGACTGGTGGAGGATATTTGACAGGAGTTGCTGAGTGCCTACATACACTGTCCCTTCTATGGAAAAGGCATTTTTCCCACCCCAAATACTGTATAATTTAGGTGTATAGTACTGACCCCCAAATCTAAAGTCCAACAAACAGATCAGACCTAGATACTGACAATGGTTTCCCATGGAAGATTTAGGTCTGTCTTGCACCATAAGAGACACACATAATTTAATAGAAAAGGCATATAGAATGAAAATTCTCAGAAGGTTACCTGAGAATGAACAATTTTACCCCAATCATTTCCCTTGCCATTGTTACTCAAGCATAGAATGATGGTCTTCGAGAGCCCTCACTTCTCTTATTTAGAACTCACTGCTTTTCACATTACTTATGATGAATTGTGATACATCATGAGGTTATACAATTGGGGTGAAATAGTTACATAAAGTTTCAATATAGTTTTTGTTTCTTGCCTTTCTGTTGTGTTGTTTTGTTTTTAGAATGGTTCTCGTGCCAAGGCTAGCCTGCAGTTCAGATGTAGCCCAGGCTTACTTTGAAGTCCCACTTTCCTTTTCCTATGCTCAAGAAATGTCCTTATTCGGAAATACTCATTCTTTACCTCTTATTTCAGACTAAATGTTACTACAGAAATGCACATGTGACTTGTTTAGTCAGATAGATGACTATGGAACACAATGACTTGCTTGTAAAAAGACAGCACTAGTGATCATCTTTAAAGCATAGCACATTTAACTACGGGTCACTGCTTCATCTCACTGACGTGGTCTAAGCCTTCTCCAGCAAAGAATACCTTAAACTTACTAACTGAGATATAATTTTAGCTACCATACCCCCAAAAGTGGACGAAGAATGGCTTTTATGAGTACAGGTTATGTTAACTTGCTATGGAAAATGCAAAAGAGAAAGTACACAGGAAGAGCAGTTTGACCTCCTGCCTTTTAGTCCATGGCTTCCATCGCTCTACCAGTGACTCTCAGCCTTCCTAATGCTTTCACCTAATACAGCTCCTCATGCTGTGGTGAACCCCAACCATAGCATTTTGCAGCTGCTCTGTAACTGTAATTTGCTACGATTATGAGTTGTAATGCTTCATATGATATGGAAGCTATATATGAGACCTCAAAGGGGTTATGATCCACAAGTTATGATCCTCTCCTTTAAGCCATGTTGAAGCAGAACATCCCAGTGGGAAGTCTATGTGAGAGCAAAGCTGTTTGCTTTCTGGTGGCTGGAAGAGAGGTAGAGTCGGGTGGAAGGAAGACAAGAGAGAGGAAGGGAGGCCAGGATATAGGCTTCAGAGATACCCTCTTTCCCCAGCGCCCTTCTCCCTCGGGGTAGGCCTGACTTTATTATAGTCCGGTTCCATTAATGGATTTATTCACTGGTGACTTTAGAGTGTTCACGATTTAATCACCCTTGAGCACTGTTGTGGGACCGAGCCTTCGGCACAAGAGCCCTTGGAAGTCCTGCACATCCCAAGCACAACAGGTGCCAGTCCCACTTCGGGAGTTTAGAGTAGGTGGTGCAAGGTTCGAATCGGCCGTTGAACACAGACCTCCAGAATGCAGGTTCCTAGCTTTCTGCCTTACCATCTCTGATACAATCTATCACTAGGAAAGTCAGCAGAGTTTTGCCATATTGATGTCCAATTCTAGTTGTTTTAGTCTGTTGGCTTATTTGTCATGTAATCTTTAAAATTGTTTTGTTTTGTTCTTGTTTTGTTTCATTTGCACATGCCCCTTTCAAGGAGAGCCATGGTAAGGAAATACCTTGGTAAGCAATGCAGGTTTCTGGCCCAGAACTTCTTATTGAATCTGTCTAGAGTAAACAGTCCCTTTTAGGTGATTCTTGTGTGCAGTTTTGTGTCTCTGTTGTAACATTATTGCATCTCTCTCTCTCTCTCTCTCTCTCTCTCTCTCTCTCTCTCTCTCTCTCTCTCTGTGTGTGTGTGTGTGTGTGTTGGAGCGTGTGTGGGAGACCACATATACCTGGATGTGGAGGCCAGAGGAGAGTTTCTGTTGTCTGTCTTCAAAGGGCTCCACTTTATTTCTTTGAGGCAGGGGCTCTCAATGGCCTAGAGAGTGCTAGATTAAGCTAGATTGACTAGCCCCTGGGATCTACCTGTCAGTTCCTTCCCAATGCTGGAATTGCAAATACATACCTCCGTGTTCAGTGTTTTCCCCTGTCCATCCTGCCTCCTTCTAACTTCAGCATTGCTCTATCAGGATACAGTGTTATGCCCATTCCATGACTTAAGTCGCTGGATGACAAGGTAATGCTGTTTTATTTACAAAGTATTTATTGAGCCTGACCAATGTCTTCTGAAGTCAGGAAGGCAGGAAAACAAGAGATAATTAGTATCAAGGTGATAGCTCATCTAGTCATTTACACAAAGATACTTTTATTAAGCACTTATTATATGTCAGGCCTAGCAGAATTTGGTACCAAGCTCATACCAATTCACTAAGCTCAAATGGAGGAGCTAAGCAATGAAGTATCATTTCTCTGATGATGAATTCTAAGTTTAGGCACAAATCCTGATTTTATTCATAAACTGTGTGGAAACCTCTTTCAGGGTCTTTAACTTTTCTTCTTCCAGATAGACATATAGCAAGAAAGCAATCAACCAGTCATCAAAAACAAGTCACCGGAGGCCCCTTTGTTGATCGCTATGCTTTGTGTTGGTAGAACAGGCAGCAGGAGAAGAATGTTGATAAGTGCGGAGAACTAGAGGACAGGGGAAACCAGAATGTACAAGACCAGAAGGAAGAAGACAAACTGGAACTCAGAGGGAAGACGTACAGGCACACGAATACTAATCCTCACATACTGGTTAAAGCCATCGGCCTGCAGGAAGTTAAACTACACCCTGAGATGGGTAGATTGGAGGAATTTAAAAGATGATTAAAAGAAAAAAAAAGTCATGTGTAGATTTTCCAAGGCCTGGTAAATTTCAAGTGGTTTTATAGCAATATGAGTTCACATGACATTTTGTCAGAACTCAGAATTGGGATTTTTTCCCCCCTATTTGGCCTCAGCACATGACAGTCATGGATGTGGTGCACAACTTCCTAGTCTGATAGTCACAGTGTATAAGTCTTTTTCTGACTTCCAACAAAATACTACAGATTGGATGGCTAAAACAACACGTATTTTCTCACAGTTCTAGATCCTCTGGCGAGTTTCTCATGAGGCTCTCTCTCTCTACATTGTGTGCCTTTTCGTCACGTCACACTACTATGGGTAAAAGTGAGTGGAAAGAGAATCTCTCTCTATCCTCTTTACAAGAAGGTTGGCCTAGGTTAAGCACTCATTGTTACAAACTCATTCCACTTTAATTACTCGTGTAAAGGCCTCTTCTTCATGCAGGTACAGTGAGCGCTAAGGATTTCAACACGTAAATGTTAAGAGGCCCCCGTTCAGTTCATAAGCAGATGGATTTTTTTGGTAAGGAGTTTTTTAGAGTTCACATCTGAAGCCTCTTCAGATCTGCTGAATTGGATTTCCTGCGTTATGTAACTCTGCTCCTCAAATGTTTGTGGGTGGTGCATATAAACGGTACTGAGAATGTAGGAACCAATACTGATCTGGAACTGAGTATGAAGACACAAGAAATTTGTAAGTCTGGGTATAGAGAACCCTAAGGCAGAGGAACAAGCACACCAGAGACAGATGTTAGCCCAGGGAATTATTAAACCTGGAAATAAGCCAGATGCATACAGTCACGGAAGTTCACTGATAACATGTGGCAGGATAGGATTGAAGCAGCGACGTGGGTGTGTGTGTTCTGTCTGAATGCTGTGCCCCCGTAAAATTCATATGTTCAAATTCTAATCCCCCAAACTGATCAAATGGTGAGAATTCTAAAGAGCCTTCATGAGTGGAATTGATTTGCTTATAAAGCAGGCCGGAAGACTTATTCTGTTCTTTCTACCAACTTGGGACACAGAATTCACAGTTTATGAACAAGAACTGGTACTCACCAGAAACCAAGGTCTTCTTACCTTGATCTTGGTCGTCCTGGCCTCCAGAACTGTAGAAATAAGCCTCTGTTGTTTATAAAATATTGAATCTCTTGTATTTTTTTTTTTTAGCATACAATACCATGTAAAGTTAAAATCTTGCCTTTCACAATTGGGGGCGGGGGTGGTAGTACTGGTTCCTCCCAGTTCATTTATGCCAGGTAAAAGCACTCAGGAAGACTTGACTTCCGCCCAGAGTTGAAAACAAAGAGGCACCAATGATGCCAGACATTAAAGAAAACCAGCCTAAAAGCTTCACCAGGAAACCAGGTGACACCAAAGACAGGAGAGTCAGAGCAGCAAAGAGAAATGGTAAAAAAGAAAAAGAGAAACAATTGGCCCGATGGCTAACTTTGTATTGACCACGACATGGATGGAGAGATAAAGGATGTTTTCCTCAGCGTTCATCAGGACATAACTCTCCTAGAATTCCATATTTAGGTGAAATGCTGTTGGCTAACTAAGAGACATAGTCAGACACTGTAGGTGTCTGGCATCTACTAGTTAGATGTCTGCATAGTCAACACCTCACAGAATAGAGAAAGGAGAAGGATGCCAGAGCGAACGTGGCTGTGGAAGAGCTGAGTAAAGGCCCATGATGCGACTCCTCATAGATGCTAGTTCCTCTGATCGACAGCTTGTGGCATCCTTATCAGAAGACTGCAAGGAGCTGGGCCTGGAGGAACACGGGGCTGTTAGAAAGCTTATAGCTCATGATAAGGAGCAAGAGCCTTTCTGTGCCCTCCCCCAAACTCCCACAAACACCTTTAGGAGTGTCTGGACCTCTGCCACTCAGAAGCCATCCACAGTCAGCCAGAAGGGATTACAAATGGAGCCTCGCCAAGAAAAGACTTGGTGCTTTCTCCTCGCCTGTGCTCCTTGTCTTCAACACTGGGAGAACCATGTCTTTGGAAAATGAGAGAGAGAGAGAGAGAGAGAGAGAGAGAGAGAGAGAGAGAGAGAGAGAGAGGCTCTCTTGACTTCAGATAGTGATGGGGAGGGAAAACCTTTGGTTCCAGTGATCTCACACGTGCATTGCCGAAAACACTCAGAAAGTAAAAGAGTCTCTTTCAGATGTTGATGAATAGGTGTGGAAGATGTACTAGGTCTTGGATTAACTGTTCACGTCATCCTCCAAGCAAAACACTTCAGTTGTGCTTATGGCCATAACGGTGTGGGCACACGTGTTTAAAATGAGAAGACGTAAAGAAAACTGGGAAAGGTGTAGCAACTGTAAATCGTAGTCTCGTGAAAACAGTTTGGATAGCTATCTAAGGTGTACTGACAAGGAATTTCCTCTTTGCTGGTTAGTTTACATAGTGATAGGCAGTGCTAAGCAAGCTGTTAGGGGAGAAAAGGTAACAGCTGTCTTCCCCAGCTGTGAACAGTAGGAACTATAATACCAACCTACCAGAGAAAATATTCTCAGTGGTGCCATACTGGTATGGCAGCTTTGGAGGTAACCAGTCACTCTCTGCTCTGATTGAAGCTCACTCTCCAGAGAATTCATGCCTGGTTGAGGAAATTCAGTCAGAACAGTTCTATTGAAGAAGTCTTAGGGACTAGATGAGAGCTCTACCATTTAGCTAAATTGACAGGACTTTAAACTACCTTCTTGATACGTTTTTTATACATGCAGGTAAAGGCTAGGCTCCACCTTAATTGGAGAAGCTTCTCCTTTGGAATGAATGGCATCGGGCCCCTATGTCAGCTCCTGCCTCTAGGTTCCTGCCCTGAGTTCCTTTGATGGTGAACAGAAAATATGTATGGGAGTGTACATTGAATAAACCTCTTCCTCCCCAACTTGCTTTTAGACAGAGTGTTTCATCACAGCAATAAAAACCCTAGGTAGGGCAGAAGTTGGTACCAGCATAGTGGGACATAGATCTGTGACAGATCTGATCATGTTGTTTGGGGGAGGATTGTGGAAGGACTTTGGGCTAGAAAATTCATTGAGTGTTGAGAGCTTAGTGGGTTGTTCTGTAGGAGCTTGGGAGGTAAGTTATGTTGAGAGCCATGCAGATGATGGAAGTCTGACCTGTGAAGTTTCAGAGGGAAGATGAAAGACTCAATCAGGGCTGTTCGTTATTTTTGAATTCAGATTCTGTAGTTCTGGTGGGCAGGAGCTGAAAAATCCATCTGTAGTTATTAACAAGATACCAGAACTACTAACATGAAACCTGTGCTTTCCTGGGATACTTAATGCTGATTAGCCGGAGCTAAGAAATTATCAGTAATTAAGACTAGGCCACACAGATGCTGTGCTCTAGAGGTAGCCAAGGTTGTACGTCCTCGTGCATGGTACTGGTTTTGAAGGCGTGAAGGGAATCATGGAGAGCTGAGGCTTGGCACTGTGAGAGGCCATTGGTGAAGGTGCAGCCTCAGTGGCAGTTGAAGTCCCAGGATCGAACAAGTCAGGCAGAGAAGTTGAGATTTAGCACCTTGAAGAGAGCCTATGAGAGGCTATTGGTGCAGTCCAGTTGCAGCAGAAGACCCCATCGCTTTGGAGATGTCAGTACCATGGGATGACCACCAAGAGCAGCAGCATCCGTGGAGTGGAGTTGGCAGAGCCTAGAAGACGAGCTCTGTGTGCTGCAGAAGAGAGAGCTGGAGATGGAGGTAACCCAAGGCCTTTGGAGGAGCCCAGAAGATGGTGAGTGAATCCCAGATATTAGACATTGAGTTATTTATACTTTCGGAGTTTGGTTTTCTTTTAATTTGATTGTGACTGTGCCCTGGTTCTTCCCTCGTGAACTAAGAAACTATTCCACTTCTTTTTCATTTCCCAAGCTCCTGCAATTGAGACACTTTGAATTTTATAATACTGGAGTTTAAAAAGAGATTTGACTATTTTAAAGAGACTGAACTTTTCATGTGTTTGAATTTGTAAAGACTGTGGGACTGTTAAAGTTATTTATATTTTTAATGTGGGATCCTGGGAAATGAATGAGAAAGAAAAGGTTGTGGGTTAATGGTGATGTGTTTGCTGTCAAGTTATTAGGCGGTCACTTGTTCTGGATCATTTTATGTCAACCTGACACAAGCTAAAGTCATCTCAGAGGAGGGAACCTTAATTAAAAATGCCTCTATAAGATCAGGTTGTAGGCAAGTCTGTAGGCTATTTTCTTAAATAACGATTAATGGGGGAAGGCCCATTGTAGTTAGTGCTGTCCCTAGGTTGGTGGTCCTGGGGTTTAGAAGAAGGGTTGAGCAAGGCACAAGGAGCAAGCAATAAGCAGCACCCCTCCATGGCTTCTGCATCAGCTCCTGCCTCCAGGTGCTAGCCCTGTTTGAGTTCCTGTCCTGACTTCCTTTGATGATGAACTGTGATCTGGAAATGTAAGCCAAATAAACCCTTTCCTTCCCAATTTTCTTTTGGTCATGGGGTTTCTTCACAGCAATAGAAACTCAAATGAGGAAATTTACATACATACATACACGAATATATTCATACATAATTTTTATATTTTCCAACCTGACATTTAACATTATAAATGTAATAAGAAAACAGCCAAAACCAGGTGCCTCATGCAAATAATCCCAGCACATGAGAAATGGAAGCAGGAGAACCAAAGGTCAAGACCATCCTTGGCTATACAGTGAGTTCAAGGGCAGTCTCAGAAAATAGGTATAGACAGCTACCTGCATGCATTTCTATATGTTTCTATGTCTAATAATCTAGACCCACAAAGTTCGAGAGACAGATTTTTATAGTCACTTCCTGGCATAGCCAGAATAGGAAGCTGTTGTAATTACTGCAGAGTAGTTACTGGGCTGAAAAGAGAGATGGCATAGGATGTGGTGTCAAGACTTAAGATCCAACCACTTCAAGTAGCACTAGTAATTCACAAAATAGTAAGAAAGAGAAGTCGAAAGAAACACATGAATTAAGATGGTGTTGTATGTACTGTATGCACTTATGCTGGGGAAATTTAAATGAACTGAAATATTAAACGACTTTGAGGAAGATAAGGTTAGATACGGGGTAACCTGGACTAGACCCTCAGTCCCAAAGTTTACTACCTATATGACGTCAACCAGTTCCTTATCATCTCTGGTTGCTTAGTTTTCCTCTGTGTAAAACAACATCGTTCTAGGCCTCCTTAGAGAACAAAGTTACCCAGTACAGCTTTCAGAGTAGAGATTTATTGACTAGGTATTAACCACCGCCCTATGTCATCTGTCACATTTTAGAGTAGGTCTTCATATTAATTATGCAGTGGTTTTCAATCCTCCTAACAGTCTAACACTTTAATATGGTTCCCCAGGTTGTGGTGACCCCCAACCATGACATTACTTTCATCGCTGCTTCATAACTGCAATCTTGCTGCTGTTGTGAATCGTAAGGTAAATGGTTTTGGAGATGGAGGTTTGCCAAGGGGTCGTTATTCACGGGTTGAGAACCACTGCATCTATTGTATATAAAAGTAATGTAATGAATGGAGAACGAGTGAAGTTTAGTTAAAATTTATATAGCTTCAAAGGGAATTTTTAAATTTTATAAACCACATCCATCATTGCGAGGGAGACTTTGAAAGTTTAAGAAACTTTGAAATAGTAAAGACATTGAGATTTGTATGACATAATTAATATGCTAATTCAGATCGCTTTTGATGAAATAAAACATTCCTTTCCATTTTAAAAGACCATTCCAATTCAAGTTAAGGTCAGTTAGGTAGCTGGATAGACATGACAAAAACTCAAAAACTTAAAAAAAGTTTGTTAGTAGTGATTAAACAAGAGAGACTATGGGAACTGCTGAAAATAAAGATAAAGAATAAAGAATATGTATTGGTTACTTTTTTTTATTGCTATGCTAGAATGCCATGACCAAAAGCAACTTATAGAAGACTTAATCTTGGCTTAAGGTTCCATGGGGTTAAGAGTCTACTGTGGTGGGTGGCCATGACAACAGGAGTAGGACGAAGACATCATGTCTTAAGTGTAAACTTGAAGCAGAGTGTGAACAGGAAGTAGGGTGAGGTTATCAACTCTCACAGCCTGGGTCCATTGATGGACTTCCTCCAGCAAGGCTGGGCTGTCTCCCCAGACAGTACTCAAACACCTAAGCCTGTGGGGAACATTTTTTTTTTATTCAAACCACCACAGCATTCTTCAAGAATGCAAACCAGAAGAACGTAAGATGGCCACTGAATTCTGAAGCAGAGCCCAAACAGTGAACACCAAGCTAACCATCAAGTCCTGCTATCCCAACACAGCAGCTGTGAGCTAATTAAATAGCCCAGATTGCTGTGCTGAACTCTAGTACCGAATTTACAGAACGACTTCAGAGGATGCGCTATTAAAGTCTGGGTTTTATCAGAAGAAGGCGGCACTTTTTTTTTTTTAAAGCAGCCCTTAAAATTAACATACTGGTTAAGCTGCTTATTATAGATACGGCCTATGAGATCCTTCATATAGATTCAGAAGGGAAGCAGTGAATTTCTAAGCCAACTAATGAGATTATTGCACTGAGACTAAAATCTAAAAATAGCACTTTAGATAACCCAAGAGCACTTTGAGAAGTAAATTTATACTCTATATGGGCATTTCTAAAATGATAAAAGCCACATCGATCACCACTCATATACTGGAATATCTCGGTGCTGAAATGTGGAGCAATTCTGTACTTAATTAACTTAGAAATATACCAGTGATAATTGGAATCTATGAGGAAAGAATATTTTAAGTCGCTGTGAGCTATAGTTCTCTCATTAATTAATCTTAATAGTTAAGCCTTAAAGTTTGTATCGAGATAGCCAAACAATAAATAAAATCTTACTTCTTCGGACAACTCTCAAGTTGTTTGCTTTATTTAAGTTGTGATACACAGTAAGGGAAGACATGGAGCCATTTACCAAAAGGACATTCTGGAGGCCGTAGAAGATAACTAATATTTCAAGCATCCTAATGTAGTAGATCCTCAAGAGGACACGGGGAAAACTGGTGAACTCTTGATGGTTCTACTCATAAATCTCTAAGTAACATTTAGCTTGCATTTCTTTCGGTGATATAACGAAGTGAGATAGCAGGCTTGGAATAGCTTAGCATCCTTGAAACTGGTTACGGGTAAAAGTCATTGTGTACAGCAAGACCCTTCGCGTCGACAAGGAAGTTACTGGACCTGGGTGGGCATGTGCTCTTACAAGTAGGAAGCAGTGATGTCCATAGAGGAGTACAGGATGCATTTACAGGATCACAATGGTATATGAGCTAGAGGGGAGGAAGACTCTGATGGAAAACTTTAACCTCATCTGGCTTGTCAAAAGTGTTTTAAATGTGTGTGTGTGTGTATATGTGTCTGTGTGTGTGTCTGTGTGTGTGTGTGTGTACTAGAAGATTATTTTATAAATGGAAACTCAAGACTTTCTTCAGTGTACGAGAACGTCACACTGTTGTCTAGAGGCTCCAAACACCTTCCTAAATAATTCAAAGTAGGAATCATAGAGTGTCTTCAAGACTGTTCTTTAAAAGCTATTGAAATAAAAACAATTTATATGAGTATCCATTATTGTGGCAGTTTTTTTTTCTATAAGATTTAACAGTTTGGGGAAAAAAACAAAACAAAACATGGACTTTTACAAATACCTTCTCTAGCTGATATAAGCCAGAGCATTCCTTGATAAGATTCTACAGTGAGCTCTTGTCTTTGTCCCCAACCCGGGCCTCAGCCACTGCATCGGTGGGTTATCTTCTCATAGGCAGGCCATATCGCTTGGAGAAAGGCCCTATGGCAAAGATGGTATGACTCGGTAAACCGGAGTGACTGAAAGGAAATGGATTTGGGAGTGAGAAATGATTGAGAACACGAAGTCTACTGCTGCTGTCAGGAAGTGAACTGGGTACAATGTACAGAGTATGCTAAAGAGAGAAAGCACGGTGAATTCCGAGGGCATCCAGTCAAAGGATCTTTCGGTCTCGCCAAGGCAAAGACGACCAGGATGTTGCGTTGGTGGAGGCACTGAGTGTAGGAAGGGAGACATCATAAGTTGCCTTCAAGTATCAGGGATATTAACTGGAAAGGATCGTTTATCTACCCATAATTATTTGCTCGATGGAAGCGATCTTTCTTGTTTATTCAACAGTAAGTAACTAGCTACGTTTTGAGCACCATAATGATATGGTAGGCATGACAGACACAAGGATCCTAGTCTGGTAGGAAGAACAAAGAAAAGCAGTTCTAGTTTAGTGTGGTAAGTGTGAGGTATCAATGCGTGCGTGGGAGCTTAAGAAAGGAGGTGATGCCCATTTTGAAGCTTAAATTTTGAAAGATCAGCTTGGGCATAAGGGGTAAAAGGAGAGAGGTTTCACGTAGAAGGAGCAATAAGCAAAAATACATACATACATACATACATACATACATACATACATACATACATACATACATATGGAAGTTGACAAATTACTAGCTTTTCCACAAATTACAGGCTTTTCATAATGGCTCAAGCATAGGATGTACTGAAAGCTGATTACAGGAAGGAAGTTGCAGAGATAGAGAAGCTGGTAGCAGTGTCCTAAGTGTGATGGGAAGAACCTTAAACTCTCAAGACAGTGGTGATGCTTAGCACCTACAGCCCCATTCCTCAGGAGGCTGGGGCAGGAGGAGGGCACGCACCTCAAGACCAGCTTGGGTTACTTCATCAGTTCTTAGACAGACTGAGTTACAGAGTGAGGCACTGGCTCTGAACAAATGATGACACAGTCGTCATCAATGCTAACAACAAAACGGAGAAAGCAGTAGCAGAGAGACAGACATGAGGACAACTATTTAAAGATTTGTATTCTATAAGATTCTGCTCTCTACTGATGGCTGTCCTTGTTTCAAGGGTCATTTCCCTTGTTGGTTATTGATAGCAATTGAAACATCAGAATCAAATAAAGTATCTTAGAATGTTAATGTTAGAATATATGAATATATGAGTGTGTATGTATGAATATAATTGTGTGTGTGTGTGTGTGTGTGTGTGTGTGTGTGTGTGTGTGTGTGTGAATCCTTGCTGATAATCCTAGGTGGTGCATGGGGGAACATAAAAGGGGAAAGGGAGCTAGGATAGTAAGAGAGTTAAAAATAATATATTTAAATATATGAGAGGAATACAAAAGCATAAGCTAACAAATTAGAGGTTAAGATAAAAGAATAGAAAATAGAGAACTCCCCTTTAGGACAAATTCTTGAGCAATGTATAACACACACACACACACACACACACACACACACACACACACACACACACACACACTGAAAATTTTATACATGTAAAACTTTCCATTATATATGCACATGGTTTCTACAAACGTTATAACTGACTTAACTCTAAAGATATGAGTAAAAATATTTCTTGGACTTGATATAAATATCTACTGAAGCTAAAATTGTCACAGTCAATCAATTGCCATGAATGACAATTGGAAAGTATTGATCTGGGAAGGGGCCCAAAAGAAGCAAAGCTTCGTAGTAAAAACACAAAACATAACCCTGTCAGCAGCAAATAAAAACCGTGGAGCCCCCAGATGGCCTATGCAGTAAGATGAAATGTTAGGAAACCTCAGGCTCTCTTTCTGTTTGGGCAAGTTCTTGGTCAACTTTCAAGAGGTCTATTTCTGGAGGTGTTCTGTTTCCTCCCTGCTGCCAGGGCCATCTTTTGAACAGCAGGTACCCTCTTACAAACCAGGCTCTTCCTGTTGCTTCATCCCAACCTCATTTCTGGAAAGATCTTGAGTCTCTTTCTCATGCTATACATTTATGGGATAAATGGATCCAACTATTGAGGGACATAGTTTTACTTAGCAAGCAGTCACTCCTCTGGTGGGTCTCAAATAATAGCCTAGTTAGGAACTCCCTCCATTGATGTGTTTGATTCTTTCCTTCCAGAACAGCTCAATACTTACATTACCATCGAGTGACTTTTTGTTGTGCAAACATTTCTCTGTCTATTTGCTGCCCCCGCAACCCCCGCAAAAGGGATGTGTAGCAATTGCCCAGTTCACATTATTGTGGTGGTGATGATGCTGACTCAGGACCTTGAAAGACATGTGACTTTTAGACTTTTCCCCTGTGTCATTTTGCACTATAGTTCATGTAGTACAAGTGCTAATTACAGGCACCTCGTGTAATAATTTGTAAAGTTTTCCATGACTGCAGAGACGCCCAGATTTTTAATACTCTGCGTGGACAAACGTCCATTTTCCTCTGTTGTTTCCTTGTTTGGCTGCCAAGCTTGCTGATAGCAACCTAATGAGCAAAGAGTAAACTATTATCGCTTTAATTGGTCTCCACTGGCTAATTCTTAGGAGGCTTTTAGAAATGCATTTATTATATAATTAAGAGATTTGTGATTCCTTTTAAGTCATCGGCCATAAAAGGCCTGGTTTAATATAATAATTACAGTCACTTCTCCTGTTGCTCTGGGTCAGCAGTGGAGTCTCACCCTTGGAGATTGTTTTTTCAAAGTCAAGTTGCCCTGTTCCAGTGCTCCCTGCCGTCTGCTTCCTTCACAACCCAACTTCCGGTGCGCTTCTCATTTGTAAAAAACCTCATCAATTTCACGGAGATTAAAATCACTGGTCTGTTTGTGCCCGTTTCAACCTTACTACCCTGATTCTGACATCTATGGCTTTAGACACGTCCCACTTTAACAATCAAAGCCGTAGTTTGGTAACTTAGGCCCTTGTAAAGCATGGGAAATGTTCTGAGTTTTAAAATACGGACCTGACAAACAAAACATTTTTAGAAGTCAAGAAAGTTTTCTTCTATTGAGTCTGTTGCCTATGTATCTGTCTAAGCCTTTATTCGGAACTCTCTTGCTCTTTATTTCTGACTACTTTGTGTTTTGTTTATCTTGAGTGTGTCTAGATTCTTCCTTGGCGCTTGTGTAAGATGTTCTACCTCCCTTGTCAACAGGTATGCTTACATTTTGGAATCTTGGATCGCCTAGTCTTCACTTTATCTCTCTACTCCAACAGCACAGAACTTGTGCATGGTAAAAAACAGTTGACCTTCTTTGTTATTTGATAGGGAATTTAGCTAATGAGAGATTTAAAATAGTAGTGTAGGGACTGGGCTTGGTGGCTCATCCTTGTAATCCCAGTCTGAGAAGAAGTCAGGAGGATCGCTATGAGTTAGAGGTTGGTCAGTCTCAAATACTCGGATTACACACTGGTGGTGATAAAATATTCATGCTAATAATGCTGGTAACATTTTGAAAGCCAGAAATGCCAGTCTTCTAATGTTACCATTAGAACTTGGAAGTAGATACTTGTTTGTTTTCCTTTCTGATGTTATGTTGCAAATCGTTCTGACTTCAATATTAAGTAAAATGACGGCGATATATAAGGCCGTTTCTATAGCCAATGAAAAATTGTGTTGACAGTTGCCTATGATTAATTTACTAGTGGTGACCTTGCTTTTGTTTAGAGAATTTGTTCTGCTGTTCATACTAGGTTGGATAGCAACTAAACTGGTCAGGAGACAGATAAATCTTAAGTTTCTGTAGCGCTTTATTTTCCTTTCAATATAAATATTTAATTGTGTCATGAGAAAACCTTATGAAAAATTGTGACACGCGGTGGAATTGATTCCTCCTGTAAGTAGGGCACTAGTTACAGATCCGAATAAAAAGAACTAACACGTTCTAAGTCTTTCTGAGCGATGACTCTATTCTAGGCACTTGAAATTATTCTCTTTAATCTTCATTGTACCTTACAAACTAGATTATTATCGCCCTTAATTTACAGATGAGTAATTAAAGTTAAATAGCTTGCCCACTTTTGCAGTTGGTATTAGGAAGAACCAGGATTACAACACAGGGCTGATTCTAAAGCTTGTTTCCTTTTTCTATTTTCTTAAAATAGGTTCTTCCTGCTCGTTCTGAGGGTGGAAAGCAGCTTTGCAATAAACGATAATGCTTACCAGAGTGCACTGCTTTGGTGGAAAAGAGCAGGGGTCCTGGGGTTGGAGTTCCCTCATTAATTATGGTAGTGAGTATTACCGTTTCAACATCTGTAAAACGGGTGGGATTATAACAGCATCCACTCAATAGTATGGGTTATAAAGACACAGAAAATAACGTACAAAGTAGTCAATGAAGTGGTCAACAGTAGTGTTTTATACACATTTTCTAGGAGTTTGATCTCCCCATAAGTGTCAGTATTTGAGGCTTGGCTTTCTTAAGGCCATGGGTTTGATCCCTGAAACGGGAGAAAGACATTGGCTCTTTGTATGCTTAAGCTATACATGGTGGCTACTTACGTCTGGCTCATTTGGCAGTCGCTGTTCTATTTTTAGATCCCTACCCAATTTTACATGTTCATTTTTTTTCTTTGATGCGTGCAGAAGTTTAAACACTGCCAATAAATTCTCCCCCGATCTTCCCTTTGAGAATGTTCTTCTCCTGAAAACGGACTAGACTCAGTGAACTGCGTAACGATCAGGCCAAGATAGAGTGAGAGTTTTCAGGCTAAGTGTGTTACAGCTACCACATATCTCTGAATGCTCACTAAGGGAACTCTCAGTCTCCAATAAGCAGTAGCACTGAGACCTCCATGCTGGAGAAATATAGGTGACCCTAGTCATCAGCTCTAGATAAGCCTGCTCTTCCTATTATCCTTGTCAAGTAAAGCTGTCTTGAGTCTTCCAGACAAGATCCTGTGCCCCCTCGTTATTACCGGGTACCTTTAATGAAAAGAAGATCCCTCCTCACTTAGTCCTGCCACAGTTCTTGACCCACAAAGTCAGGAAATCTGACAAAATGCTCATTATTTTAAACTATTACCTGGTGGACTTGTTTATTAAATAACAACGAATAACCAAAAATGAGTTATTTCTTTGTTTTAGTTTTATTTCTTTACTTTTATTAAAAATCAACTGCTGGGTCAACAGCTGTCCTTCTGTGGAGTGGATTTTATCCATGAGTGACCTAAGCAAGGTTGTTGCTGTCAGTATGGTCGCCGCAGAGTCACGGTACTCAGAGAATGAAACCAGTAAGCTTAGAATAGAAAGGTACATAGAGGGGAGATTCATTGTAGGAAACAAGTCATGTAGCACTGGAAACCCAGATGTCTTGGAGTCTGTTGTCTTTTCTCTACAGAAGTGAGAAACTTGTGGTAATAAGCCTAGGGCTGAAGGCCTCGAGGACCCGTGGGTGGGCTGATTTCCAAGTTTCAAAACTTAGGAACCAGGAACTCTAGAGATTCAAGAGTAGGGGAAACTGTATGTCTCAGCTCTAGTTAAAAAAAAAAAAAAATAAGAGCAATTTTTCCATTTCACAGCTATTTTTTTTCCTGTTTTATTCAGACTACTGGCATATTGAAGGCATCTTAACCATCATAGGAAGAGTAATCCTGTGTTGCTTGGTCTACCAGTTTAACTCTCTGAACACCCTCAGACACACCTAGACAGAATGCTTTCCCACCTATCTTTTTCCCACTATCTTTAGTTCAGTTAAGTTGAAAACTTAACTACGTTAAAATTAACCCTCTCGATCCCATTCTACAAAAATCACAGACAACAAAAGTAGACAAATCCACAAATCTTATGCAGCAAATAACCAATGTACAAAGATTTCGGCTAGGGTAGACCTGTGGGGCTGGTGGAAGATTGAAGGGAATTTAAAAATTACCCAGCTACTCATTCATTCTTCATTAATCCACTGACCTCTTAATCAAACAAATGTTTAGTAACTGCCTTGTGCTTAGCATTGCGTAAGATAATCCTAATGTATCCTGAGGTAATCATTAGGTCACGATAGCATTCTAGGAATATGCCGTCTGTCAGAATCACACCTAGAGCTGTATGACACAATAAAGTGGAATTTAGCTCAGCCATGAGGACATCAGAACTTCCCTTTTCACTTAAAATGTGTGTTCTCTGAGGATTTCATATGTGCATCCAATCAAATATGGTTATATACAATCTCCACACCCTTGCTATTCACAGATTCCCCATACTATATCTTCTCCCAAGTTCATGTCTTCTTTATTTTTAATTAACCTACCATGTCCAATTAACGCTGCATGTATGTATGGGATCATCCACTGGAGCCTGAGAAAACTAGCAGTGGCCACACCCACAAAGAAGAATGATTCTCCCTCCCTCAGCAGGTATCCCTTAGGGGTGGGGTCTGGTGAGCTTCTTCCCCATTCCTGCTGGAATGCTGGCTCTCTTGATTTTGTACAGACCTTATGCCTGTAACCATATCTGCCAAGAGTTCAAGAGCACAGTAGCCCTGTCACGTTCAGAAGACAAAACGTCACAGCACCTTGACCTATCCTCTGGTTCTTACATTCTTTCTGCCCCCTTTTTCTGGGTATTTCTCAGGTCTTAGAGATTGGGGTAGATGATTTGGCCACCTTGACCAACACCTTGACCAGATACGAGTCTCTGCATAAACTGCCACCTCCTTCAAAAGCTTCAAAAGAAGCTTCTCCGGCCAAAATTAAGAGAAACATTAATCTATAGGTACAAACAAATATTTAGAAGGCAGTAGGATAACATGCCCATGTAGCAAAATAACAATGATAGGTTCTATCGTTGGGCCTATGACCTCACCGGCTAGAGGCTTTTGACCAGCTTTATAGTACCAGACGTGAGGGTCGTTCTGTAAAGTAGACCTCAGATCCTGCCAGAGAGCAGATAGTTACCTCATAACAGCTGTGCCACCATTGTAGCAGTGGCACATTTGCCTGGTAGGTTGATAATGTAGCATGAAGGGTCCAGCTCTAGGTAAGACCACCACTGTCTTTTCTCCATCAGCAACCTGCATAGCACCTTGTGGCACTATGAAGGTTAGCCATCAGGGAAGAATATTTCTGTTGCTTTGAGCTTGATTTGAAAATTGGATTCATTCAGCCATTGATACTGCTGTTAAGATTGAATTAAGGTGACTGTAAGATCCAGTTTTTAAGGTTTATGAGAGAATCTTCCCCTCCCTTCTCCTCTTTCTGAACCACCATATTCTTATATAATATATAGCAATCAATTCGTCCACCTACCAGATTTATACATAAACTTTCCATTTCCTCAATTGAGTTCATCCCAAAACAGTAAACACTTGCAGTATTTTACCAAGGTAGTGAAAATGTTTTTTTCCCCACAATAGCAATATAGTCAGCCTAAGAGCAGAACCCCCTGACCTCCCTCCCTGTCTGTCTCTCTGCCTCTCTCTTTCATGTGCATTGGTGTCCGCCTGCATGTATGTCTGCGTAAAGGAGTCAGATGCCCTGGAACTGGAGTTACAGACAGTTGTGAGCTCCCATATGGGCATTGGGAATTGAACCAGGTCCTCTGGAAGAAAAAACAGTGCCCTTAGCCACTGAGCCGTCTCTCCAGGCCCAAGATTAGGACTTCCTGAGGTGGCTTATAGAAGAAACATCGTTCATGTGTAAGTTTACATGATACACTGGGCTCGGAGAAACCATTGCATCACTTATAACCACACCTCGCTTGGTATTTGTTCAGGAGAGATTTGTTTAATCTGAGGTAGTGTCCTCAATGATCTTCTCTACTCCCGTCATTCCTTCAAAGTTTCCCCAAACCCCTAAATTTCTCTTTGTTCTCAGTTTAGCTACTTGTTACTCCCTCCGCTCCCGCCTCTTCCCAGCTTTCCCTTCTTCCTGAATTCCTCCTTAAGGAGTAACACCATCACCAGTCTCAACTCTGATGTCAAAAACACGGAGATTGTGCTAGATACCCTCTCCTTTCCCCAAGTCTCACAGTCTTATCTCGAATCGTACTGATTCTACTTCCCAAATAGATATTGAATTTCTTGTCATGCACACCTACACCCCGGTTTCCTTGATTCAGGATTTTATGTTTTCCTAGCAAAAAGCGCTGTCGTCTATTCTGCCTAAAATGCTCTTACCCACCCGGACACATTTCTTAAAATGTACTTAAGGTTTTTTCCTTCTGCAATGCAGGCATCGTGTTCAAAACAAATAGTTTTGATCATACCATACTTTTCAATTATATTGAAGTCTTTCTTAAACCCCCCTCCCATCACATAGTGTAATGCATGGCACTTTGTAATTCACTTTTTTCATTTGATAAGATTATACTAAATATGGGGCAGATAGTCTGCTTTAGTGCCTATGAACACCAACAAGGTTTCTGACCTTGTGGGGCATATAATATCTCCATGTAGTAGGATAATAAAAGAAATGATTATAGTAAAGTCCAATGAGCATAATGACAGGCGGTGACAGGAGCCCATGGGAGTATGGAATGTAATTACACAGAGGTGGAAAAAGGTCTCCCCGAGGTAGCAACATTTAATCTGAGACTCGGAAGATGGCTTAGAGTCATTCGGATTTGGAGATGGGAAGGTGGGACAAGGAGGGAACACATCCCTTTCCAAGGAAAAGGATGCTTGTGAAAAAAAAAATCCCAGATCTCATAGGGAAGGTGCTGAAGGGATTGAAAAACACTGGGAAGCCACCAGCAAGCATGTATGGAGTGAGCGAATCTGGGAATGGGAGTCTATCTGCAGTGTTTGAATTGTAAAACAAGCTTTCCAAGTCGGCTTGGGATGTTTGTCAGGCCTGTGTGTGCGAGCGACTGCACTTCATTTGTACTTGACAGGTCCAGCTAATGGACAATGACACCAGTTGCTGCTCCAGTGCAACTGCCATCACTCACTGTCTGTGCACATGTGCACCCTGCATGGCATATGTCTATATAGTTCAACATGCTTTGTGCCAGGCAATGAATTTGATTGTTCTAGAGTCATGATATCCAATGTGGCAAACCACTAATCAACATGTGGCCGTTGAACATGTGACCTAAGGCGAGTCCAGATTAAAATGCTATAAGTATAAAACTGTATGCTAGATTTTGCAAACAGAGTACGAAAAGCAAAGTACCACACTAATAAATTTATATAGATGGCATGTTGAAATAATTATGTTTTGACATATGGTTGAATATGTTAATGTAATTATTTAACTTGTTTCTTATACTTCAAAATTGCATATCTGTGGTGTGCATAAGATATAACTGGAAAGCACTGGCCTAGGCTATTCAGAACAGTTCTGCTTTTTTCTTTCTGTTTCAGCTTCCCCAAAAAATATGGATGTCATGACACTCTGTTCTGTTTAACAATACCTGAGCAGTTAGATACCTGCTGGGGGGTTTCTAGCAAAAATTTTTGTAAAACTTTTATTTCGTCAGATGGAAGGATGAGAGCCATACCCAAGCTGTGCAAATACATGGCTTGGACTGAACCCAGAGCATTTCTTTCTCTGTTCTAACTAGGCCCGGATGCTTCTAGCCTCTGTACAACCCAACCCTCCAACTAACTGATTCAAACTGGCTTCTCTCAGCTTCTGACTGAATTGCTTTGCTCTGAACCTAACAGAACTGAACTCCACTGCGCTGCTTAAATTCAACGGACTGACTAGAATGAACTGCATGAACTTAACTTCATTGCACTCACTGAACTGCCCACCTCCCCCACAAGTAGCCTTGCTTTCCTGGGTGAGAGCTGGTCATATCCTATCTCTAACTCATTCTGTCAGATCTTTCTCTGATTAGTCACTTCATCTGCCCTTCAGTTAGATGTCACTTTCAAACATGGGTGCTTCCTTCTACAAACTAACTTTACCTTGTTAGGGATTGAGAGTGTATTCTAAGGGTATGTCTGCACTCCAACCAAATCATATTCAACTAGAAGGTATTTAGATATGATCCCTTGCCAGAGCACCCATGCTGCTAGATTAAATTCCTCTACAAGTTTTATTTTCAAAAAAGTATTTTTAAAATCCTGTTAAGAAGAGTTTATATTGTGCTCTCCCGTTGTAGCTTCCCTTTTTCTACATTGAATTAATATGATGGGTTTATCTTACATAGTCCTTTGTTGCTTCTTTTTTTCTCATTTAATTTTTTAAATTAAACTCTAATTATGTCACTTTTCTCCTTCTGTTTCTTCCCTCCAGCCCTTCCCCTGTGTCCCTTACTTGATCTCAAATTCATGGCCTTTTAAAATTGTTGTTATGCACATATAAACAGGTATATATATATATATATATATATATATATATATATATATATATTCCTAAGTATATAAACACCACCTACTCAGTCCACATGTTACTGATTGTACATGATTTCTGGGTTTACTACTTGTTGTTTGATAGCCAATAGTTTAAAATACTTTATTTGTGGCTCAGTATTCATAAGAATAACCCCAGCAGGATCCTAGAGACCAGTTTCTTTAAAAACAGTGATTCATTGCTACTACACCACAAATGGCATCTCTTTATTTAAAGTAATGTTGTTCCTACATTCTGTCCCTTGTAGTCAGATGACTTATTATCTGATACACTTATATCCAGATGAGCATTCTAGCTCTTCCATAGTGGCTTAACCTTTACTGTTAAGGTAAATTTAAAAGATTAGTCTTTGTTAAATGTAAATATCATTTAGGTCAAATTCTTACATGCTATGGCCCTAGGTTTTCACTGCACTGATATTTTGTCTTTTTTCTTTTCATTTGTTAAGAGAGGGGGCTGGGCGCTGTGATTTGACTGTTTCTCCTTTTCTGTTGTGTTTGGTGTTTCAGTGCTGAGAATGAAACCCAGGGCCTTGCTGAACCGAGGCAAGTATGCTGCTACTGGTCTATCCAGACATAGGGTCATGCTACATAATGCAGTTTGGCATTGAATTTGCAATCCTCCTGCCTCAGTTTCCTGAGTGTGAGGATTGTAGACATGTACTATAGAACTGCTATAGCAGTTTTATGTATGTTAAAAAGTCTACTAGGTACATAAAAGTCTGGTAATTACCAAAATGCATGATGGAGTCTTCCATTGAAACTTAACAAACTTCAGTCACCCTAATAGCCACAAACTTCAATCTCTTTTTTTCTCTATCTAGAAAAAGACATATCGGAACTCTGCTTCCCTAGGCCTGGCTGAAAATGTACCCTTAGAGAGCTTCACAGTTCCTCTACTGTAGGATCACAGCTATCCCCTCCCAGTTGTTCATTGCCGTAAAGTATTGCTTTGTTTATTTTATCCAGTTTTGTAGTTTGTATATGCCTGGAACTTGAGGCCAATGTCTAGAGTTTCCATCATCCTAGGAGCTAAAGGATTAGAGGAATATTTTGTAACAAAAGCCTCATTTTCTGTGCTTGGCTCTGAATTTTCTTTCAAAATGGAAGGCCAACAAGAGCCTGCCTGAACTGACCCCCTACTTCCTGTTTGATCCCGTGTCTCTCTCTTCTTGCTGTAGCCACTGTGGCCTGTTTGCTGTAACTTTTGTTTCCTCTCACTGTAATTCCATTCCTGACATCCTCACCCCATCCATGCCTCAGCTCAGAGGTTCCTCAACAGAGAGGCCTTCCCATATGGCTCCCCAGAATTCCTGCATCCATTTCACATTCCTGTCTTCTTATCGTGCTCTATGTCTGCTCATACCTCTTAGCACTCATTGAGCTTACATTATATATTGTAAATGTCATTCTGATCCTGATTACAACCATCCACATGGGCAGAAATCTCTTCATCTTCTTAGTTTCTTTGTTTATAGTATGTACAATATTTTATACAGGATACCTGCTGAACAACAACAACAACAACAACAAAAACAACAACAGAAACCCAAATACTTGATGTCTAAAAATATAAGAGGAATGTAGGAATCACCTTCATGAATCACTTTCAAAATATGTGATGTAAAACGTAATTTTTCTCTTATGCTAACAGTTATTTGTTTCTTAAAGATCAAAGGTGTGGGACGCATCATCAGTAAGCTGAGAAACACTGGTTTCCAAAACACATAATCAATGTGTTTTCTGGTATATTACTCTTTTTAGTGTATGGTGTGTGTGTTTGAATTTCATTTCCTATGAAATCTTGCTTGTGACTCCTACTGCCATCCTCTAAGGCAGCTCTTTCATTAGAACAATAAGGTAAATTCTAGATTAGTTTGTTCAATGTTAAAGATTAAATACTATTATCTTTCATCTAGGCATCTGTCTCTTTGATTGTAAGTATTTCATTGGATTCAGATTTTTATGTCTATAGTTTTCTTTAGCATTTCTCCCCTAGGTCCCAATGAACCCATTTTTTTTTTTTTGAGTTCTGTTACATCAACAAATAATTCTGCCTGAAATAAGAGTAAGTAGGTTCTTATTGAGGATTTTGGGCCATCTTTCCTGATTAAGGTACTTTAACTCAAGTGTATGTATGTTGAGACACTTACAAGTTATTTTCTCGGATTCCTTCTAGGATCTTGGTCCTGCTGTAAACAGAGGAGTCGAGTGGACTCAGGTTTAGCTCTTGGAGAGAATACAAAGAAGGATATATAATAAGGGAGACATAGAAAGTCATTCAGGACCAGCAAAATTTGTTGTGCTTCCGTTTCGAAGAGAAATGGTTGCTAGTGAAAATAAAAGATTGTGGACAGATTACTGACTATATTGGAACAGAGTGCGTTCTTGTAAAGGAATACAAGCCACTGAAAGCTCGGAAGGCCTGCTCATTAAAATACATTTTAAAAAGCTCAAAAGTACTAGAAGCATTTGGCTTGTAACATCTGATGATTATTCTTTATGATGTACGTAATGAGTCTTGATTCTGCCTTGAGTGTTTACAAGGCTGAGCGAGATCCTGAAGCTTCAGGCCATTGTTTCCCCATCTGCAGCATGAAGAGACTGACGAAATATTCTCTCAATCTCGGGACTAGATGGGGGTGATTATAACTGTGCTCTGGACTAGGGGGTTGCAGTTCCTGTGCACTTTGTTGCTATTTCTCAATTTGTCCTTTGCATCTCAAAACAAACACAGAAAACACAGTCCTGCCTTCTTATCTGTGTTGGATAGGTTCTATGACAAGTAGTGGATGTTCCAACCATAGCTAGTAATGAATTACACACACACACACACACACACACACAGAGAGAGAGAGAGAGAGAGAGAGAGAGAGAGAGAGAGAGAGAGAGAAAGAGAGAGAGAGATTTCCTATATATTCATAACCTTGATAAAATTTAATTTATAAGTTAAACACAGTAAGACATTTAAAAAACCAGTGACTTACAGAGAAAGGAAAAATACCAAAAGGCCTATGTGACTATTTTTCTAGTAACTGACAGTACTAAGTGACTAAGAGGCCATAATAGCATATACTGTGTGGATTTATTGGCCAAAAAGATTATTTGTGTCCTGGCAATGATGGCTAGGGATGGGGTAAGATCGTATTGTGTTAATCAGAATGGCAAGGACTTTAAAACTTATGAATTGCTCACTTCTAGCAGTTTCCATTTATTTCCATACTACAGAGGCCAGTGGGTGACCATAACTGCAGAAAGCAGAACGGTCAATAACAGGACAATACTATATTTAAGAACTTGGGGATAGAAGTCTTTAAATATCATTTTATTAAATAAACCTGGACTGTGGTTGGCCAGTTCCGAGCCTAGGCCATCATTATTTTGTACCTTCCGTGTACATCCAGTCCTAAAGTTTTCTCACAGGTGAAAGCGATGGTGACTCCTTCACAGTGCCCATAGCCAGTGTCAGTGCAACCGGAAAAGCTTCTCCTGCACTGACAATAGAGAGCCTGTACATTTTGTTACCAGTCTTTGTATTCCTTAGTCAAGAGCTCACGCCCCACTCATGAGGTAGAAAACAGCTCAAACCTTGAGGAAAGCTTTAATGCTCCTGTTACAATCACTTCACTCACACACCGTGCCTTTTGTGGATATGTCAGACAGGCCTACCCTTGCTTCTGTGCTGCAAGGAACAAAATCAGACCAGCAATGACTCAGCCACCAGGATCATAACTGTTTTCTTAAGAAACCCGGAGACAGGTAGCAGTGTAGTGAGTCAGTACGGATCCGGATCCTGGATCTCTCATGTTGCCCTCCATTCCCTCTGTGTGTTTTGGTTTTTGTTTTCCAACATAAAGTCTCATAGGACAAGATGACTACCACCACTTCAAGCTGGATGCCCTTGAACAAGTATCCAGAACAGATAGAGGGAGAGAGAGGGGATAAAACAACCTCCTCTTATAGCCCCTTTTCTTTCATCATCAAATAAAATCTTTACCAGAAACCTCCTAGCAGAGTTTCCCTTCTTGCTCCGTAGAACTAGGTCGCCTACCTCTGCTTAGATCAGTCACTAGCAAAAGGAAATGAAGTTTCTGGGATGGCCTTAGACCAAATGTTGACAAACTGTAGATCGTGGAAAAACCCAGCTGGGGCCTGTTTTGGAAATAAAGTTTTATTGGGACACAGCCATATATGTTCATGTTTATATCACTTATGACTGTTTTGGTACAAGAACAGGAAAGTTGGACAGAAACCATCTGCCTTGCACAGTGTAACGTGTTTACTACCTGGCTCTGCACAGAAAGTTTTCCCTTCTCTGACTTAGACCGTCGCTCATCCCATGACACTTCCCACAAAACCAAAAACCTCTAAACAAAAAGAAGTAAGAATAACTTCAGATGACAAGCAGCAACGAGATCCCCACAGTGATCATAGGATTACCCCTATGTTAAATTTGCGAAAATGTCTACAATTGGCCAACAGATGTACTCTTTGAAAACCTTTTTCCGCACCCTCAGTTTAGAGACCCTTTCCCTTGTCCTTACACCAATCTACCCAAACCTTGGCAACATATTTCATCTATATATTTTTTTCTCTCTCTCAATACTTCTTTTGGACTATAAGAACTTAAGAATCCTTCAGACTCCAAGGCGCTGGAGGATAACACAGGATTCAATAATTGAGTAAAACTGCGTGTGTGTGTGTGTGTGTGTGTGTGTGTGTGTGTGTGTTCATGTGTGCATATTCGAATGTTTACATATGCGTGAATGTTCATGTGTATGTGTTATGTACGGGAGGAAAAGTCAACCAAGGTATTATTCTTTAGACACCATCTTGTTTTTGGAGACAGGGTATGTCTCTCTTAGTGTTACTGGCCTGGAACTTGCCAGGCTGATTAGACTGACTGGTCAGCAAGCCCCGGGATCCTCCTGTCTCTGTGTCCTCAGCACTCAGATTACAAATGTGCATCACTGTGCCTAGCTCTTTTACATGTGTTCTGGGAAGGCTGAACTAAGATCCTTAAGGTTGAGCAGAAAATGTTTTACTGACTGATTCATCTCCCAAACCCCCATACTTACTTGAGACAAGGTCTCATGTACCCTATCCTAGCCTCAAATTTCACATTTACCCGAGACTGAGATTCACTTCTCGATCCTTCCCGTCCATCTTCTCATTCCTAGAATTACAAATCTGTGCTACGGTAACTGGTTGAACATCATTAAAGAACACTCTGTAATGTGTGCTAAGGATGTCTCCTGGCTTTACACTGTTGGTGTGTCTGGCTTCCTTCTCCAACAGGCCACTGGACCTGACTGGTGTAAGAAAGACTCGGGAGGAATTTCCTTGTCAGCTGCTTGTGTATTTGCCTTGAGGCAAGTTAAGGAGCATATCAAAGTAAACGGGTTTTTAGATTTGGATTTATTGTTATTATTATTTTATCACCATGCAATCTCCTACTTCTTCGGCCTCTAAAATTCTGCAGCTTTTTATCTCGGTGTCACAACAGAGGGCTTTAAAAATATAGGAACAGGAGTCCGGGATATGAAGGGGACCATGTCTTTTTGTTGAACGCCCATTAGAAGTTAGTCCCAACTTCTCAGATCTAAGGTTAAGGTTTAACTCACAGATTGAGAAAAATTCAACTGGAGTGAAATTTTGGAATACAGAAATGTAGGAGTTAGGGCATGTATAGGCCTTCTATGACCTATTTTTGTAGCTGACAAATCCAAAAAAGAAAGAATTCAACCGAGTTGATCTAATCGTACCTCCCTTTCCTTGGAATAATCCTGTGGCCCAAGGAGCGGGGAAAGAAGAGCTTCAGGGGTCTAATTATAAACTGACCGGAGCAAGCCCTAAACCTTTCCACGTGCTAGCTGGAGCCATTTCCACGATGCTGTGACAGCTGATGCTCGCCTCTGCCGGGTCTCTTCCCAGTTGTCTCTGGGGCACCCTCTGCTGCGGCTGCCACCCCTCTACTCTTACAGAAGAGAGGAGGGGTTTCTTTCTCACTGCTGCTGGCAGCTCTATGTCCCGATCCCAGCAGTTAGCCTGCCTCTTCGTTTACAGGCACGTCTGCCAGAGATTCTGGAACCTTTCCTACCAGCTGCACGCAAGTAAATTTGACTGACACAATCATATGTCTTCCTAAAAAGTTTGCTTCCTCACTGCTAATAATAGGCTTCCCAGGATGGACTCTAGACACTGTGACCTTCTACTTTAGGTGAGGTGGGAGAGTGTCAATTGTGGTCTCCCGAGTTTTCCATCTCAATAGTTCCCTCAAGAAAAGCAGCAGTCTCACCAGAAGCTTGGTCTCCTGGGAGCCTGTTGTTCTATACTAACTTTTCCAAGTGAGTGAGTGTTTTGTAATGTTTCTTCCTTGTTTCCAGGGTCTTCTCCACCACCGGGCCTCAAACACACACACACACACACACACACACACACACACACACACACACACACACACACACACAAATACACGCACACATTTGTATGTATATATGATATTGACATATTAAGGATAGTAACACAGTATACTAAGCTTGGATTTTTGTAAGACTAAAGCAGTTGTATGCATTTCTACCTATTCTCTTCCTCTTCAGAGAATCTCAAGCCTTAACACAGTGGCTGACTTGGAACAATGCCGTAACTGCTAAGACGTGTGGGTTGTGGGGAAGCCCAATACTCATAATTCTGATATTGTCATTTATCCATTTTTCTGGAATCCTAGCAAAGATGTTCTATGCTTAAGATGACCTGTTTGTGATAATGGTGACCACAGAGGCTCAAAAGGTGCGGCCAATACTTCAAATAATACAAATGCTACGGATGCTTTACACAGCGTGCTTCTGATGGCAACATGGGGGCATAATTTAGATAAAGCTGGAAGAATTTTACCTAGAATCTGTGCTGGAGTTATACATTTGGAAATATTCCCCGTAGAGATGACATCTGAAGTTCTGCGTGAAGGATTTTATTTATGTAGTCAACAAAAAACACTGGTAAGCCTTCATGTGGTAGGAACCGTTCTAGGTTCTTACGAAATGTGAAGACATGAGAATGAGGAAATCGTTTAATGTCGATGGTTTCAGTTCTGCAAGAAGGGACGTGTTCCGGAGCGGAATGGTGCTGATGCTTACACAGCATGAATGTTTGATACATACCGCCGAATCCCACATGATTCAGATACTGAACACATGTTGGCCAACTTGGAACAATGTTCCAGATTGTTCAGATACTGTATTTCATTATTGTACTACTAAGACAAGATCTTGCTGTGTACCTCATGATCTTTCCTTAGCCTCTTGAGATTAAAGTTGTGTGCTATCATATGGGTTTACTGTACCTCTTTTGTATGCTGCTACATACACATCGGAAACTAATACAATCAGCTCTCAGAGAAGCCAGCTATGGAGATACAGGATGGTAATCAGTAATCACAGCAGTAAGGAGGCTCAAGAATTCAAGGTCTTCCCCAGTTACACAGCGAGATAGTGTAGCATGGGCAAGTGGTACCCTATCTCAAAACGGAGCAGAGTAACAAAAACAAAGAAATCACTTTTGAAGCATATGAGCTATAATATAGCACACAATACAATCTAATGATAGACACCATATACATTGCTTATATTTTGGAAGGAGACAGGTGCTATAGATGAAAATAGAGAGGAATAAGAGAGATTAGGAATCCTGAGTTGGTTACTATTTTTAAAAGGCTTGCCAGAACATGCATAAGGATTTTCCAGTAGTGGAGAGACAATGGGTATAGCTTTCTGAGGGAAGCACTTTAAAGCAGTGGGAGTCCCTAGCTTAACCCTAAAGTGAGAACACGTCTGCATGCTCATGGGACTATAAGGAAGTGAGTGTGGATGGAACAGCGTGCAAGGCAAAGACAGGAGTTGAGGTCACAGGGGTAAGGGGGAAGTCTAGTTTTATATTTATCCTCATACACAGATATATGGTCTTAAGATCATTTGTAGGACTTTGATTTTTACTCTGAAGAAAGTGGGAATCGTTACAAGGTATGAAGTAGAGAAATGGATAATGTGGCATTTCTTGAAAGGATAATTAAAGGGCATATAATTAAGTAGGAAGAGAAGAGAGGAGGCAGGAAGGCCTTCTGAAGTGTTGTATTGATCTTCATGAGAGGCGGAGATGGCTTGTATTTGAGTAGTGGTAGTAGACATGGTGAGAAATAATTAGAACAAATATATGTATTAAAAGAGCCAATGACATTTCTTTCTAAATGACCAGGGGTAGCTAACAGAAATGGGGAATCAAGGATTCAGCCAGTCTTGTCTTGGGTGTTAGAGCTTTTAGCATGCCATCGTGTTGAAAGGCACCTAGTGAACTGCTTTGTGGATATGGTGATTGAGAGTTAAGTGTGGAACATTCTGTGATAGCTTTGTTATCTAAATTTGTTTATGTAAGTTGCACAAGTGAGGGCCGTGGAAAGCATGAGTCAGTGAGAGAGTATCTTTCCTGTAGTACTGGGTCAGGGTAGGCGTGCCTTTGAGATGGAGAAGAGAAAAAAAAGATACGGGAGGGGTATCAGTGGCTTTGTTGCTGACTCATGCTTTTTGTGACCGTCATTCGTTCAAGTTAGGAAAACTGACTGCTGTAACCATAGAGGCAGAACTATTGCGCTCTCCTTGTACACCAGATACATGACATACTAGCCCAGGCCTACCTTCCATCGTTAAAGGAGATGTTAAATTGCAATTAGAGGCTAGTGAGTTTTCTAGCTGCCACCCACAGCTGAGACCTCAGGAGGATTTTGTAGCTCACAAACACTCCCTAGCCATAAATAATATCATTTTTCATCTTCAAAACAGTTTTGTAGAGCAAGTCAGTGAGGTTACCCTTTTTGTGCTCTGAGGGCCGGAGGCCTTGCTCAGTGTTGAGGAGACAGTTAAATCTTTCGGGTTCTCTGGCTTACAGGCCAAGAACTTCCCAATAGCTCTTTGTCACCCAACTTTATATTTACAACATTTTAAAACTTAAAAAAAATGTATAAAAATATCTTTTATATATTTCACTAATTGTTATTTTGCCATATTTGATTTATATCTTACACACACACACACACACATACACACACACACACACACACTCATACATGTTTTTGATGGCCTATTTGATAGTAGCTTGCAAGACACTCTGTCAGATCCAAGCGTATTTAACCTACATCTTTTAAGAATTTGGCTATTAGCCTACCAAATAAATCTCATATACAAGACAATGAATAATAATTTAAAAACCTATCATCTCATATGCTCTCTATATTTAAAATGTGGGACTGGCACCAAATATCTTTTTTAGCTATATCTTTTTTTTCCTTTGTAGCTACTGATCTAGAATCCTGTGTGATATTTGAGTACAGTATCTTCCACCTCTTTGAATAGAACTATTTTCCATTTTTTAAAAAGGATACTGTTTTTTTTTTTGAAAAGTCCAGGTCACTCGTCATAGAGAGAGTCCTAAATTCTGTTTGTTTGATTGCTTCTTCAGAATTAGATTTAGGTTAAAGTCTTTTCAGTGTTTTGGGCAGTAATAGCACACAGGTGAATGTCAGGTTATGATCCTGTGCTGGGGGACTAAGCAGTCCATCAAGGGGAGAGCTTCAAGATTCTTCACCATGAGGTCACACTTGCTCACCTCAGATTAATATATTCTGTGGAGTGGTTTTTTTTTTTTTTTTGAGCCTAAAGCATCAGCATCTAGGGAGGATCTTTACCTGGATCTGCTACTTCCATGATGGGTACCAAATCCCCACTGTCTCTCCTTGTTTCTGGTGGGCTGGGATCTGACGCTCCTGGAACTCTGCAGTGGTAGAAGATGCAGGAAGCAAACGATGGTGTTGGATGCAGGTGATGGAACGGTTCAGGTGATGTGAGGCTCCCGCAGTGGCAGGCAGGGCATGTAATTGTGAAGCAAATCTGCTAGTCTGGCGACAGTGAGTTTCAATTCTGTAATTTTGGGGTGGAGACAGTTTCCATAACTTAGCTTTTCTTTCTGTTTTTTTAAAAGTGTTTTTAGGGGAAGAACAAAAGAATTAAACAACACAACCTCTTTTAACACTGTCTTCCCTTCTTTATACCCCCTTTCCTCTCCCCTCTTATTTACCGATCTTTTCTTTCTTCGAAGTCACAAAATAGACATTTGAATCTTCAAAGTCACTAAACAAGTTTTCTACTCTTCTAATTGACCAGTTCCTGCCTTTTTTTTTTCTTTTTCTAGCAGAATTGTCCTGCTGACTTTTCTTGGTAGAACAAAGACCTGAGAAAGTTGGAAGCAATTTTTCATTTTTTTTTTTTAAGAAACAACTTTTAGTTATGACCTATACTACCCCAGCTCAACAATTCCCATCAGAAAATACATAGTTTTAGGGAAAATTGCATTTTTAAAAGTTATCACAGTACTTTGCTCCAGTAACTATCAGTTTCCCAACAGTACTCTGGTTTTCTAAAAATGCATTATTCTGACGACCACACCCTTTCTTTTTTTATAAAGCTGGAAAATAGAAAGCTCTTTCTTTTTCTTTCCTTTTTTCTTGGTAGTGTCTAACCACATTTTTGAGCGTTGGTTTCATATCGGTGGCTGTTGGTAACAAGCAGATACATGTTGTTATGTACAAAAGTCATGCTGCCGGGGTATGGAAATAAGGGAGAGGACCTCTGAGAAGGTGTCTACTTAACTCTCCAGTCATCTAGTTTCTATGGTAATGGTGACAAACAACTGGGCGTAGAGGAGCACACTATAAACCAGAACTGAGGAGGCTGAGGCAAGATGATTACAGACTTGAGGCCAACCCAGGATTACATAATAAGCTAGCCTGGACTACATGGTAAGACCCTATTAAAAACATAAAACCAAACAAATATCAACAACCAGATAGACAGATATTCATTCTCTCTCTCTCTCTCTCTCTCTCTCTCTCTCTCTCTCTCTCTCTCACACACACACACACACACACACACACACTACACACATACACCAATAAATGGGAAAAAGAATTAAAACTTACAAAGTGAACCCTGGCAATGATCTAAAGAGTTTGTGTGTGTGTGTGTGTGTGTGTGTGTGTGTGTGTGTGTGTGTGTGTGTGTGTGTATGGAGGTCAGAAGAGCAAAGTCAGCCTGTCAGATTTGGTGACAGACATCTTTGTCTGTTGAACCATCTTCCTGGCCCACTCACTTTATTATTTAAAGAAATATTCCCCCACACCCAGTGCAGCATCTTTACAAAATAGTCTTTTAAAAATCCCCATAACTTCCAATCTCCTAGCAGTTATTTCTAAATAACTTATAATCCAAAACAGTAATAGCAATGCTATAGAATATGATATAGTTTTACACTGAAAGGGGTGATTTCGTTAACTGATAAACTTTCAATTCAGTTCTCTGCACAAAAGCTAGAGAACAAAGTAGTGCGGAAGGATAGGAGAAGGCCTCCCTCAGTATAGCCCAAGGCATTGCTTACCAGTGAGATTCAAGGGTTAGGAAGGGAGAGAGCAGAGGGAGAGAGACTTTCTCAGAGATGCACTTGACCCTGCGTATGCCTCGTTTTTTCCAGATAAAGGATATTAATTTAATTCCTATAACCTTCTGAGGCTCTGCATAGAGTATACATACAGAGTAGATGAGATTTAGAAGAGTAAATTTTTGAAGATACTTTAAAAACCTATTTAATGTTAACCAAGAGCTTTATAATCTTAATTGCCTGTAAACATTATTTTTTTCTATGGAATAAGCCAGCGCAACATGAAGCATGTATTTAAATAGCAAAATGCATTGAAACCAGTGGCACCTTCTCTATAGAGGTCGCTTTTGAAATTAAAATTTAGTGGCTCCGTGCTAGACGTTAAGGCCTACATCAAATAATTTTTAAAGGCAGTTTCAACTTTAGAGTAATTAAAGTCCAGCTGTTAGTAAAATCTTATTTTCAACATTAAGTATGATAGCATGCCGTAAATACTCTTATGTAAGTAAAAAAGAAATATGCAATTTACTAATAGAAATGTAATATTAAGAGTAATTAAAATGAATTTTAACCACACGATATTTTATTTAATGGCGAAAAATAACATTTAGAATAGAAAGCTTACAGTTTTATTATACTCAAAATGTTTAATGGATTTATGATTCAGATGTTTCAATTATAATTTATGAGAATTTTCTTATAGTGTTTTGAAGTTAAAACAAGAGCCCATCCTGCTGGTACATGTCTAATTCTGGCAGTCAGGAGACTGAGGCAGAAAGACCCTGGGTTTAAGGCTAATGTGGCTACATATGGAGAAGCTGCCTCAAGAAAGTTTTCTGGTTTTAAAGGACTAGGGATGCAACCTGGTGGTAGAACTATTGCCTAGTGTGTGCGATGCCTTGGTTTCAATTTCCAGCACCAAAAGAAAGAGACAAAATAAACAAAAGAAAACAATCGGGGTTGGGGGTTTAGCTCAGTGGTAGAGCGCTTGCCTAGCAAGCGCAAGGCCCTGGGTTCGGTCCTCAGATCCGAAAAAAAGAAAAGAAGAGAAAAAAAAAGAAAAGAAAAGAAAAGAAAAGAAAAGAAAGAAAACAATCACAGACACATGACAACAACAACAGCAACAAAAAATGCCAACATTTATCACCGAAGACTTTTTCATACCTAGGTTTTATCTTTGAAACAGGAGTATATTCAGATAAAACTTTAAAAACCATTATTGTTGTTTAAAAATAATGAAGTTCTCTGCTTCAACACCTGAGCGTCAAGACAGAGTTGGTGTTGAGCAGGATTGGCATAGCAGACAGCAAATAGTCTTTCAAAATATTAAATTCTAGCTAGCCATATTGTCATAGCTCTCTAATAGTAACACATGGGAGGCTGAAGCCAAGGCTAGCCTAGGTTTCATAGAGAGATTGTCTCAAAAGAATGAATGTCCTTTTCTGGGCTGGACCAAAACAGAAAAGAAAGTAGGATTATAGTAATAGCCACAAACAGGACTAGTCTGTTTTTACTTTTGTCTTCTTTCGAGGCTGTCAAAATGTTAATATATTCTCTGAAATTGTTTGAAACATCCCTGGGAAGTAGTTGCACATGTGCTTCCAAACTAGTTTTATCTACCATGTGGTAGACACATCCCATTTTCCCACTTATGCTTATTATGGTGACAACACTAAACGTTTTAAGGCTCTTATCCATAAAGTCACTGGTGTTAGTGTTGCTAGTACCATTCTCTTTTGGTTGGTCAATGCTCTTGGTAAACATGAGTAACAGGCTGCAGGATTATTCTACCATTACCAAGGTAGTATACAACGATAATGAGGTTGACCAGAACTCTCAATGACTCATGGAGACTTAAGGCAATAAACTAGCCTTTCCCCAGTTTTCATGCTCCATCAGGCCGAGCATGTGTAAAATTGTTAGTGGCTACCACTTTCTGATTAGTCTTTGGTTTTCACTGCCCTTGAGATGAAATCTTTCCCTGTTAGCTTTTACACTCCCAATAAATAATAATCCCCTAGAATTCCTGTTTTACTGGTTCTTTAGGTCTGTCAAGATCATAGACATTTGCCAACTATATGAAGAAGTACATTTCAAGTCTATGAGAAGACAGGGCACAAGCAGCAGAGAATGGTTACCTGACTCTCTAAGGCGAATAACACAAGCTTTTCCTGTTGAACTTCAAACTCAGAGTAACATCTATCAAAACACCAAAATCCCAACTGATAGTTTTGTTATTATTAGCATTTCAACGTTTCTGGATGACTTTCCATTTCCTGTTGACCAGAATGCTTATTATTCAATAGCTTGTTGGGTAGCTTACAATCCTTTGTTTGGTGTTATATATTTCTATAATAATTTTAACAATATGAAGAATTTCTAATAATCACATCATATATGGAATCTCCTAAGTGAATACAATGGGGGACAAATAATTGAAGACTGAGAGATGCAAAACTATTAATAGAGAAAATTGCAAAGACCACTGAGATGTAAGGAAATCTTGGAATGGGCATGGCAGCTGGAGGCTCCTCCGAGAAACATCTGGAACCAGTGACTCAGATGCCATCACATCCACAGGTGATGTTTTGATTTCTGTACGTTTTAGCAATTTTAAAATATTTCATCTCTTATGTATATTAGTTTTCTCATTACTGCAGCTGGAATTTCTATACATGGCAAAAACATGTTTACTAAGTGCTCTTGAGATTAACATAGTACCACTTTAGTTATCTGGATAAGATATCTCAATTGTCTTTCTAAAAATCCCCAGAAAATCTCTCATTGGCCTTGCTTGGGAGACCTTAGCATTGTTATGAGTTGAATTGCTTGTTTCTACATGATATTGAATTTTGGAGTCCTATCTGTGAATATGACCTCACTTTTTGTTTATTATTAACTTGATGATTTTATTCAAATGGGTCCTAATCTACTAAGACTGATATCCTTGTAAAAATAAGATATTTGGATACAGAAAAAGAGAAGGACACAGAAGAGAATATCGTGTTAGTAGGGAGACAGAAAGAGCCTGATGCACTTACAAACAAAGGAATGCAAACAAATGCAGGCAATCTACCAGGAGCTAGGACAGAGGCCAGTAAGATCATCCCTCACATTCCTCAGGAGGAGTCATTCTCATCTCAACCTTCTTGCCTTGGGAACTGGAGACAATACATTTCTGTCATTTACACAGTCCAGTGTATGGCACTTTGTTATAGTCCCACAGAAAACGAATTTAATAAAAACAAAACAAGACAGTTTAGTGATGACTTGTGGGTGGAGTATACAGTTCCCTGGGAACCATGTAGGTGGTGTAAGTTGCTTCTGAGAAATCAGTCCTGGTGGTGTTTGTATCCCTTGGGATTTAGTACCAACTCCTGGTTGTGATTTCTAGGATTTAAAACTCAGTGGGGAATCAGTAAACTTGAAAGTTTGGTTGTGAAGTGTTTGTTGCTGTTGTTGGATGAATTCCTTTGGTTGTGGATTAAGTCGATGGCAATGAATTAAGTAGATGATAAGGTCTGGTATCAACTGCCAGGTACCTCTACCTTTTCTCAATGTATTCATCACTTCAAGTTATTACCATTAGAACTCATCAACATCTAGTTTGCATCAGAATAAATGAAGAATCTCTCCCTGCTTGTTTTTCTGATCTGGCAATATGGTTCCTATATTTCTAGATAAGGGCTGGGGACTCAAACTATAGCCCATGTCTGCTTTCATGTGACGGGAGCAGGAATTAGCATGACGGAAACCTCAAACCTGAATTATTTATTATCTGAACATTTACAGAGAAAGAACCTGTTGACCCCTAACCAAGAAGTAACCATGACTGTGGGAGGAGTTTTGTTTTGGGAACACATTTGTACTGTGGATAGACTTTTTATACTTTAGATAAGTAAAACATAACCCCTACATTACTGATACTATGACTCCATACTTGTGGAAAGGCCCACATGATTTAAAATGCTTGCTCAAGCTCATTTCTTTTTATTTATAGTTGGTTGTAATTAGTAGCTTTTTAGTTCATTTGATTTTTTTTATTGGAAATTGTGAGTTACAGAATTGATAAGTGGAAGGGTTGGCCAAAACTATTAGATGTTCAGAGTTTTCGACCCAGTGTTTTCTGAAACCTGAAGATATCTGTCTTTATCATCAATGGCTTGTTTTGCTTACAGGAAGTCACATAGGGTCAAAGATATCAAGTTCAGTATGTTCTTGCTGATTAATTGATTAGGTGATTGATTAGAAAACATAAATATTAGAGCTGTTTCTATTTGTGAAATAAAATTTCTAGATAATGGGGTATAAGACAGGGACCTACCTTCTGTATACTTTCTATAAAGTAGAGATCATAAAAATAGCAACTGGATAAGGTTATGAGCAACAAATAGAATAGCTTATTTAAATGTATTGAGTATATTGTTTATAGTTATGATATAATACAGTTTTCTTTAGCTTCATAACTTAATTTGTTTAATACATTTTAGATATAAGAAAAGCCATTAATTTACCCACTCATTCATTTAAAGGTTACAGTCAATAGAAGACTTAAATATATATATAGATTTATTACAAATGTTATGGGAAATCTTAAGAGTCCTAAGGTCTGAAGTTGCTAACCTCTTTTTGAGAATATAATGTAATTATAACATGTCTCTCTTCCTTCTTCTCATTCCAAATCTTTCCCTACACTCCTCCTTGCTCTCTTTCACATCCATGGCCCTTCTCTCTCTCTCTCTCTCTCTCTCTCTCTCTCTCTCTCTCTCTCTCTCTCTCTCTCTCTCTCTCCTAAATATAACCTGCTCAGTCTGTATAATGCCGCTTGAATGTAACTAGTCAGTGTGTGCTTCCCAGGAAGACCATTTCTCCCTCTCTAGTGTTCCTCACTTGCCCATAGTTCTTGGTATAGGCTAGAGGCATTGTAGACTTTCCTTGTCCACTTTGTTGTGTGTATTGGTGTCATCCTTGTTCAGTTCATACTTGGGCAGTTATGTTAGGGAGCCTTTATGAGTGCAGCTTTTAAGATGCCAACTTTTTAAGAACCAGAAGTGCAGTTTCTGTTCAAGTGTAGGGACTTGACAATGGGGAGAGCTGATGATCTATTTAACCTTTCTTATATTTTTATTCATTCTTTGAGAATTTTGTACATATATAATATATATAGCTTATTTAATAAGCTATATATGGATATATGTATACATATACATACATACATATATATACATATACATACACACACACACACACACACACACACATATATATATATATATATATATATATATATATCGATTGTATCCTCCTCCTGATTCATCCCAGATCCACTCATCTTTTCCTGTTCTGTCCATTTTGCTTTTGTAATTCACTGAGGTGAATTTGGGCTGCCCACGTACTCATGGGTGTAGGGCCTCAGGTATAACCAAAGACCTGAGAGCAAGGACAAGTGATGATGTAGTTTCCATTCTGAGTTCCAGTTTAAAGGCAGAAGACAATGAGTTCCAGATCAATGGTAGGCAGAGACAATGACTTCTTGTTTACCCTCCTTTATTCTGTTTAGATTTTCATTGGACCCACCTGCAGTGAAAGAGGCAATCTTCTTTAGTCTATCTACTGATTTAAAATGCTGATCTGATACAGAATGACCTACCCAGGCTTACCGTGAGTAATGTTTAATCAAACCTTCTGTGACCCAGTCAGGTTGACATGTAAGATTAAATATACTGAGTCCATTCCACATTCCATGTCAACCTGACATCCTATGAATCTCCTTAGAGCATATGTGTTTTCCAGATACAGTCAATAGTATGAATTTCAATAGACACCATGAAATTATACTGTGTACAAGGAAAAGTTCCCTTTTCCTAGAATGGGAAATACAATTTTGGAGGTGAAATATATACTTTTGTTCTTGATATCTTCTAAGTTTTAAACACTACAACACAAAAAGGAACAACACTTAAACACTTAATGTAAAGTCAATACATATGATATTGCATACATGAGCAACAGAGAACAGAAAATAAGGCTGCTTGGTAAGTATGTAACTAAACATATGAGCACATGCTTACACACACACACACACACACACACACACACACACACACACACACACACATATATATATATATATATATATATATATATATATATATATATCAAATAGATGCATACACAAGTACACTCAAAGCCAAAGGAGGAGAAAATATTCATAATAACTCTAGTCTTTCTATAGCTAGTTCCAAGGTTATAGCTGTTGTTCATACCAACCTGATTTCCTAATCATTCTGCATTCCCTTTGCCTTCAGGAAGCACTTGAGGTGGTCTGGTTCTTTACTTGGTGGAGAGACCTAACCCCCATTTTGAAAGGTCCAGTGTCAGGTGCGTCAAGTTGGTCAAAACAGTCTCATCTACACAATTCATGTTTGAGAACCACACAATCGAATGTTTAAAAATGGTAAGACAATAACAGCAGCAACGACAACAAACCACAAAGCCCTCGTTCTTTAAGTAAGTTTATAATTTTGTGTTGGGCTACATTCATAGCTACCCATGGCCTGTGAGCCACAGGGTAGATAATATCTGAGTCACTCTTGGTCCTTCATGGTTCTGCCTGGCTGGGGTTGTGGTTTTGCTTTTATTTTTTCTTGGTCTAACTTATAAAGCATACGAATACTAAATGATTCCTGGAAGTTACTTCTATGGCTGTCTTTCTCTTCATTATGGAGAAACAGCCTAATTTCCCCTCCAGATCAGGATCATTCACCCCTGATAGGGATATCTTTCTTTTTGCCTATGGATTCAGAAGCATAGGGAATCCAAAGAGGCCAGATGGCAGTCCAAAGGGATCATTGCTGGATCTTCAAACGTCAGATTTTTGTCTTTTTTCTTCTTGAGTATAAACCTCTAGGAGAGCAAAGCGTCAGACTGTAAGAGCATGAAGCTGTAATGTTGATGGTAGGTGACCAGGGGTGACCCATGGCCACACCTCTCTACCTCTAGGTCCAATGCTGCAGGCTGTATAACTGACAGAGCCAGGTGAGAGATACTGACTCAGACCATATACAGCCTTCTGGAAAATGCTTTCCCAATCCTGCAAGGCGTGTCAAGGTTTCATCACTGATTGTATCCATACAGCTTCTTTAGGATTGTAGGAAATGCACTGTCCAGAGTGACACGCACGTCAGCTGTGCCTTTTCCTGTGAAGTGATTAGCGTGAATGTCCCAAGAGACCATAAATGCAGACACAGATAGAGAAAAGCAATGTTGTGGAAGTTGTGGACATTTGAAACACCTCTGTATGTTACTTACCTGTGCTTTTAATGCTGTTCATGCCCGCTTTATGGCTGGTGGGTGAGATAACAGTCAGTAATTGATGGGTAGATTTGATTGCCTGGTTACATGGTGGCCAGTGGTTATAAAGAAGCCTAGCACTATTTCTCAAAAGGAGATCATTACCCGAGAGAGATGAGAGTGCTTTTCTCTAGCACCCTAAGAGCTTGCACTAACGTTCATCTGTGAAGTCCCATCAAAGGCTCTAAGCTGCTGCTCACTCATTCATCATCAACACTAAGCATGGTGGTCATCTGTCATTGTCACATTGACGTGCCTGCAGAGTAGTGTGTTTAGCAGCCTGGACTTATAGTAAACTCTCCTCTTGCTCTGGACTCTGTTTGACACTACAAGGGTTTGTTTGTTTGTTTGTTTGTTTGTTTGTTTGTTTTAGTATATGGGTTGAAAAACACACTAGAGGGGAAATATGTTACCTCCAAAATTTAAATAGACTTCAAAGTGTGGTGCCAGGGTGAGCATTCGGGTTAGGGTTAGAGGAACCAGATACAACCATTTATTCTTAATTTTAAAATAGGTATTTTGGGGGCTAGAGAGATGATACAGAGGTTAAGAGTAGATCCAGGGGACCCGGATTCAGTTTCCAGCAATCACATCCAGTTGTGTACAACTTGTCCAGCTCCAAGGTATCTGACATCCTCTTCTAGTTTCTGCAGGTCCCTGCACACATGTAAGAAACACACATAAGCATAAATAAAAATAAAGAAGATCTTTTAAGAAAACAATGATTTAATTAAAAGTGGGGAGAGGCTCTTAATACTGATATATCTCATACTACTGATGTCCCACAATTTCACTGAACTAGAAGATTGCAGATTCTTGTGGGACATACAATAGTCCTAGCAATATGTCTAGGGTAGCTATACTTCCTTATTATGGACAACTGTGATAGCTTGTGGGAGTGAAAAGACATTTATCAAAATGCTTTTGAGCTGGATGGAACAGCTCCCAGTTGGCAGGAAGACTGCAAGTCAGCAAGGGCTCAGAATGGTCCCTGAGCGAGAAAATAGCCTTTTGCAATAAGTTATGATGTAGTGCCAGAGACCTGACACACCTCTGAGGTAGCAAAGTAAAGGCATATGGATGGCCTTTGCTAGCATTTCATATTGTCATTTGAAAGCAAGTCATGTTCTATGCACAATGATCTATTTACCACATGTGTTTCCAGATTTATTGTAAAGAATCAGATCATGAAGTGGAGGCTTAGAAGATCTAATATCTACAGTTAGTAAACTGTGTACCCAAGAAAGCCAAGAGTGCTTTAGCCTAATCCTAAGTCCAATGCCAAGAGAAGATATGTCCCAGTTTGGAACCAGTAAGAGGGAATAAATTCTCCCTCATCCTGTCTTTTGGTCTGTTCAAGGCTTCAGGAAATCAGATGAAGTCCAACCACATTGGAAAGGGCAACCATCCACACTACTGATTTAAAGGTTAATATCTAGAAAGATCCTCTCAGACACACAGAATAATGTTCAACTGACTATCAGAACACTCCTTGGCCCAGTTCATTGACATGATTTACTACATCCCTCATTGTGTGGGACACACAGAGACATGTAGCGATGAGCGTGGCAGTTGTCCTTGCTGTCCTCATGTGTTTTAGCAACGATGATTAAGATGTTTCGTAGAACTATGAGGAAAAGTAAAGCAGAGTAAAAGGACACAGAGCTAGGAGAACTAGGTTGGGGTAGATGACACTCTCAGGTAGGATGGTCTCAGAATGCCTCTTTAAGGACTTCACATATAAACAAACGCTTGAGGAAATCAGAGCAGCTTGCCATGTGAGTATCTGGGGGAAAGCTTCCCAGGCAAAGGAACACCAATTGCAAAAGAATGGAGAAAGTAATTTCCACCCCTAACCCCTGCCCCTTTTCGGCAGAATTAGATAACATTGTCTTCCATTGTGTTCTACGCTTAGTGTTTGGGCCTGTAATAGAGAGAATTGAGCCTCACCAGGGCTTTGATCCCATGAGGAAGAACAGGGTGTGGGGCGTGGGGGTGCGTGTCAGTGAGATGAGTGATGCAGACCAGAAGAGAGTGGAGAAGTGGTAGAGATTGTTAGTTGACTAAAGAACTGTCTTAGTTAGGGTTTTATTGCTGTGAACAGGCACTATGACCAATGTAAGTTTTATAAAGGACAACATTTAACTGGGGCTGGCTTACAGGTTCAGAGGTTCAGTCCATTATCATCAAGGCAGCATCCAGGCAGGCATGGTGCAGGAGGGGCTGAGTTCTACATCTTCACCGGAAGGAAGCCAGGAACAGACTGAGCATCCCCAGGCAGCTAGGAGGAGGGTCTCCAAGCCCACCCCCACAGTGACACACTTCCTCCAACAAGGCCACACCTTCTAATTGTGCCACTCCCTGGGCCAAGCATATGCAAACCATCACAAGCGCTAATGGGACTAACAGAGTTCTGAAGTAAGGTTTCTAGGACCAGTATACTGTAATAGGAGTGGAGTGGGGCTCTGTGTTTAGAATGTCTGAAGCATTAACTTTGACGCTTCTAAGAGATATTGTACAGGCATTGATAATGACAAGGATAAAAATGGTGGAAGCCAGAGCCTGAGGTAATTGAGAAAACTGTTGGAAATAGAGAGATTAGAAGCCAGGAAGCTGGGACAATATCTACAGCACTATTGAAAATATCAAAAATGATGACAAGGGTAGAATTGAATAGATCATTACATGGGCAAAGAATCCCATGTAGTTCTCTCCTATTCATGACCCCCCCCCCTCAGGTTTGTATACAGATTTCATTTTCTGTGTAAGGCTTTTCGTGCCTCTCCCTATAAAGAGATCTGTCTTCTTCTGTGATCCAATGGTACTGTGTAATCACGTCTATCATGACACCAATTGGGCGAAGTCTTAGTTCATGGATTTGCTCCCTTGTGCAGACAGTAATGTCTGTACTGGCTAGTTTTATATCAACTTGATACAAGCTAAAGTCAGCAGAGAAGAGGAAGCCTCAGTTGAGAACATGTCTCTGTAAGATCAGGCTGTGGACAGGCCTATAAGACATTTTCTTAATTATTAATTGATGGGGAAGGGCCAAGCCCATTGTGGATGCTATTATCCCTGGGCTGGTGGCCCTTGTGTTCTATGAGAAAGCAGGCTGAGTAAGCTGTGGTGAGCAAGCCAGTAAGCAGCACCCGTCCATGGCCTCTGCATCAGCTCCTGCCTCTGGGTTTCTGTTCTGCTTGAGTTCCTACCTTCATGGCCTTTGATGAACAATTGTATAGAACTGTGAGTGAATTAAACTCCTCCCCAGTTTGCTTTTATCTATTTATGTGATACAGTGTTTTTATCACAACAATAGTAACCCCAATTAAGAAAGCATCTTCTCGTCAATGCAATAAACTAGATGGGTAAGGCTTTCTATTAGAATGTGAGTAAATTAAGGGTATGATCACATATCCCCAACATAGACACAGTGGACTGCTGCCTCAATAAATATTCTTTATATTTATAAACCTATATTTATAAACCCAAATAAGTTCCATTGTTAATTTCTAAAGACCAAAACCCTCAAGATTCATTGACAATGAGATTATTCTTCGAGGTCAACAGGAGTCAGAGACTTAGTAGCATAAACAAGTCAGTCAGTTAGCATTTGATTACAACCAAACTTAAATCACATTTGGACTTTTCTACCTATAAATGTTTAAACCACACCTGCTGAGTACATAATACAGGGCAAACGGAAAGTTGAGCCGAAGTGAACATTTACAGTTAAACTTTAGGAGGGAGTTGGAGAGATTTAGATTCAAAGGTCAGGTCCGTTTGCGTTGGAAATATGCTTGGAATTTATCACTACTGCTGAAGTGGTATAGCCTGGAGGTGCACTGGTGGTGTAGCCACAGCAACTTCGGGGAGCAGTCAAATTAGTGCAACTCTTTTTAGCCGGCAGTTTCTTATCAGGGAGCACTTTTAAAAAGTTTTGCAGGGTAATATCCTCACCGACTCCTTTCAAGGAAAGCTCAACACACTGCCTGGACACTGACCATTTCAGAACTCTCAGGCAGGGCTGTGTCTGAGAATCAGTTGTGGAACTCTTAGACAGAGCAGGTCAGGCTGCACCTTCAGATGCCCTGACTCAACGTGTGTCTTACAAAGTTTCACAGGAGACATGGATGTGCTGCCGAGGTGGAGGCCCTCTGGAATAGAACAGCCTATGGAAGGACTTCGTCAAAGGGCTGTTGACTGAGCTCTTCAGTGCTTACTAAGCCATTTGAAAGTTCGTTAAGGTGTTGAGCTCTTTGTAGGGAAGGGTTCTCTTATGTTGTGATTCACCCATTAGAAAGAGACACTCTGTTTTCTGTGGCGCTGTACAGGTTAAACATTCATTTTTATGGACAATCTTGAACTGGATGACTAAGCCGGGAGATAATGACATCCCTGTAGTGAGGCAAATGCTGAAGAACAATATGTTTCTGAGGAAGAGACACAAAGCAAGGCGTTTGACACTCTCGGATGAAAGAAGTGTTCAATTTCTAAATAATATGAAGAACTCAGTATAAAATGTCAGATTTAAGGCATTTTAGCACCCACTTTAATCTTTTATTTTTAACCTCAGGAAGTTTCTCTTCATGGCCTTGTGGACAATTTTTTTTTTATTCTGTTGACGCATAATAGACTAAAAACAAGTTTATGTGACTCTTGAGAACATCTTGTCTGTATCTTTAAAAAAAATCTATTGTTTTATCTTTAAAAATTTCCTAATCGAAGATAGTGGTATCTTTTTCTATTGTGTTCATTTTTATTCTCTCTCTCTCTCTCTCTCTCTCTCTCCCTCCCTCTCTCTCTCCCTCCCTCCCTCCCTCCCTCCCTTCCCCTTTCCTTTTCTCAAACGTTCAGATCTTCTGGCTTTGCCTGTCAAGTACTGGGATTGCAAGTGTGCCCCCATGCCAAGGTGTTCACTTTCTCTCTTGTGAAGACACTTGGCAGTAGGTCCTTTACTTGTTTTGTCTATGTTATTTAGAGATGAGGACTCCCTGTGGCAGAATTCTACCTTCTCAGGGGGCCTCGGTTTGGGTCTTACCTACCCAATCTTTCCCTCATTGAAGCCCTACAATGTCAAATCCTTTATTGTTGATGACTACAATAAAGGTTCCCTAGAACAATGGGTGAAAGATGCAAAGGCCTCTCATACCTAATAGTCCTTGGTATTTGTGAGTTTCTCCCTTGCTTTCTGTTCATAAAGGGTTTCTTATTTTAAAAATAAGTGATTTGTTTATTGTCATTTTATGCATACATATTGGTGTTTTGCCTGCATATATGCATATATGTCTATATGAGGGTGTTGGATCCCCTGGACTTGGATTTATAGACACTTATGAGCTACTGTGTGGGTGCTGGGAATTGAACCCAGGTCCTCTGGAAGAGCAGCCAGTGCTCTTAATCATGGAGCCGTTTCTTCAGTCCTCATAGAGAAGTCTACAAACTACAATTCTGATCAGAGAACATCTGACCTTGTTCCTATAAGCTTCCTAACCACTGTCAACTGTCAACCTTTCATTTCTCCAAATATGTGTAAGTGTTGTTCCTTAAAGCTAGTAAGATTATTTGAAAAGGATTTTAACTGAGCACAGCTCAATCATTCCTCTGTCTTCAATTTGAAAAAAAAAACAAACTGCCTTGAGTTAGTAAATAGTCTGCTTTTAGTAAAAAGGAAGTGACTTTATGAAGAGCGACAACTTCATTCATGTGTACTCCCAAATATACACATAGGCACAGTCCTAGAAGTGTGCCTTCCTACTTAGTAAATAGCTCCACTCTCATACACATAACTTGGATCCCTGGGAAGACACATCTCTTGCACTTAACACTTACTGGCCTCCATGTACAGAACAGTCTTTCTTCTTCTTCTTCTTCTCCTTCTCCTTCTCCTTCTCCTTCTCCTTCTCCTTCTCCCTTCTCCTTCTCCTTCTCCTTCTCCTTCTCCTTCTCCTTCTCCTTCTCCTTCTCCTTCTCCTTCTCCTTCTCCTTCTCCTTCTCCTTCTCCTTCTCCTTCTCCTTCTCCTTCTCCTTCCTCCTCCTCCTCCTCTTCTCCTTCTCCTTCTCCTTCTCCTTCTCTTCTTCTTCTTCTTCTTCTTCTTCTTCTTCTTCTTCTTCTTCTTCTTCTTCTTCTTCTTCTTCTTCTTCTTCTTCTTCTTCTTCTTCTTCTTCTTCTTCTTCTTCTTCTTCTTCTTCTTCTTCTTCTTCTTCTTCTTCTTCTTCTTCTTCTTCTTCTTCTTCTTCTTCTTCTTCTTCTTCTTCTTCTTCTTCTTCTTCTTCTTCTTCTTCTTCTTCTTCTTCTTCTTCTTCTTCTTCTTCTTCTTCTTCTTCTTCTTCTTCTTCTTCTTCTTCTTCTTCTTCTTCTTCTTCTTCTTCTTCTTCTTCTTCTTCTTCTTCTTCTTCTTGTGTTTTACCTTTATTCCAACTTTTCGTGGTTTTTCAATGCTCCCGCACCCACACAGCCAAATATCTTGCCCCACACAAAGATCTCTATCATTTTTATCATTTGCTTTGTCTTCTGGCCTCTGTTACTGTGCATGGTGAGATATTCTTTCCCCACTCCCTGGGGTGGTCAATATCTTACGATTCCCAGGAAGTGCCTGACTGCTAATCTTATCTACAATGGCCACAAACGGGGTCCAGGCTTTTTCTTACCTACTTCTATGCATTTTAAAAAACACCCAAGAGACTGGTTTAAGTTCCAGCTATTTGGAGAAAGATTTTCTTTGTCACCAAGAAAAGGAATCAAAGGACCTTTCTTGTTTTCTATCCTGAGGGTTATGTTGTCTTTTCTAGTCCTTTGGGCAACCACGTGCTATTTGTTATCTGTCTCATTTCAAGACTGTACTATATTTTGGGTATATTTTACCGCAGTCAAAAATCTGAAGTCTTGGGTCTGAGCCATATAATTTACTAGATCTAACTGTAGGCAGATTATTTTGAAGTCGTTTTGTTGTTAAGCTCTAAAAATGAGGACTATAATACTATCCCCATCTATCCTGGCACAGGGATTAGTTATGACAAATGAAATAGTGTCACCAAAAATCATCTCAAAAGCCAAACAACTCAAAAGCCAATTGTCTTGCTACATTCCTTGTAATCCCAACATTTAGGAATCTAAGGTAGGAAGACAGTGAATTCTAGGCCACCTAGCAAGAACCTGTCTCAAAGAAAGGCAAAGTGAAACAATAAGAATCTAGGCTTTTGGATCTCCTGAGGTATTAGCATCTTAAGGAGGAGGGCTTACTATCAATTGCATAGACTTGAATTAAAGGAATACTAGTTGACATCTTTAGTGCACAAGCAACATTTCCCCTATAACAGTCCCGATTCTTACTGAGTTTATTTTTGTTGCAGAGATGGCAAGGAGTGAGTATTAGATATTATTAAACATTTGCAGAGGCATTTATAACAACGTGGCTTCTTTCCACTTGCTTTGTATTGTGAGTAGACATCAGGTTCCTGGTACTCTAAAGAATGAGGCTGCTTATTCGGATTGCACTTGACAGCCTGGGCTCCTCTCACCTCTCCTGTGCCAGCTGTCGGAGGGAAGGTGTAAGGAGATTCGTCTCCACTCTGATAATTCAATCTTCCCTGACTCTCACCTCTTTGCATGACACAGTTTTTTCTCACAACGAATCATTGAGGACTCATAAACTTTATTCTGTATTTGCACCCAGGCTCTACGGGGGCCAGAGGAAATCCTACCAGAAGTTTCTGATGGCATCTCGGTCTTTGATCATGCCACAGAGATTTTAATTTTAGACGAGTGATTTGATAGCAAGGACTTTAAAGTCTTAATAAGAGACATGGAACACAGTTGAAAAACGATCACAAAGTCTGCTATTTGGGCTGAATATCAGCCTTTGAGGCATGAAGCAGTGAAGAGTTTGAATGCTAAATAAAGAAGTTGCAATTCAAATCAAGAAGAATAATGTATATTTAAAATACTGTCAAACATGCTGTGAACTTTATTAGGCAGTAGATCTTGAGGAAATAGTGAAAAATGTAAGGCCTAGATTTTAGAGAGGTCCCATATGTAATGCCACATAATTTTGTTGTTTTTTTTTCCTACACCTATCATACTTAGTTTTAAATTAAAAAGTGGAAGCTGGGGAGATGGCTCTGTGGATAAAGCTCTTGCTGTTCATAGATGAGGACCTGAACTTGACCCCAGAGTCTACATTTTAACGAATCCATACAACAAAGAAAGAACTGGGTGTGGTGGTGGGGGTTTGTAATCTTATCACTAGAGAGGCAGGGGATCCCCAGGGATCCCCAGGGGCTTGCTGGCCAGACACCCTAGTTCACTCTGTGAGTTCCAGGCCAATGAAAAATATCGATTTCAGTTCTAAAGCATGATGGATGGCTTCGGAAGAGTGATACTTGGGACTGACCTTTGGCCCCCACATACATACCTACCCTCGTATGTGCATAGAGCGGCACCAGCATGAATGCATACATGCAAAGTTGAGTGTGGGCGCTCACCTTTCAAGAGTCTATTAATGTTTTTTGTCATGATTTAAATATGTTTGGCCCAGGGAGTGGCACTATTAGGAGATGTGGCCTTGTTGGAGTAGGTGTGTCACAGTGGGTGTGGGCTTTAAGACTCTCACCCTAGCTTCTTGGAAGTCAGTACTCAGCAAGCAGCCTTCAGATGAAAACGTAGAACTCTCCACTCTTTCTGTACCATTTCTGCCTGGATGCTGCCATGTTCCCACCTTGATGATACTGGACTGAACCTCTGAACCTGTAAGCCAGCCCCAATTCAATGTTGTCCTTCTAAGAGTTGCCTTGGTCATGGTGTCTGTTCACAGCAGTAACACCCTAACTAAGACAGTTCCCAAGTTAAAAGACATTTTCTTCTTGCTGAACAAGCAGTCTGAAAGAACTAGGGGCCAGCAGGAAGACAGTAGCTTCTAAAACAAGGTGAGCCGAAACAATGATCAAGTCAACGACAAGAAAATGGCGTCAGATACATTCAGGACAGTCTTTTAGCAACATTTTTAAAGCAGAATCTTTGGGCTGCCTTCTTGCTGATTCCAGCCTTTCCTGGCCTTCACTTCTTCCTTATATCCTACTCCTGACCCTATAGTGCTCCTCCAGGTCCAACAGAGGAACAGACTGTCCTGTTACCCTCATTTCCCTCGGAGCTCCAATGGATGGCCAGGTGACAGTTGTTAGACTCTAAATAGGACCTTCTTCATTTACATTGTTATGTTTTCAGTGTTGGCCTTTACTGCTAATTTGACATAACCTTCTACATTGCATAAATTTAATATTCCCAAGTTATATTTCTATATCCTAATTATTTCTCTATTACAATTCTTTATCCTTATATCACCTTTACGTTATATACGTACATTAACTGTGCTCTACTGTCATGGAACTAACATACAGCAGTGCTAAGTAGGTGATGATTTAGGAAGTAGCAAATCAAGAAGTCTGAAACCAGTTAAGTTCCACAAATCCTACTATGAACCATTAGGGTGTCCAGCAGAGTGAAGATCTGTAGGGCATAATGGGAAATGCCTATGTTGTAGAATCCTGGACACCCATTCAAGTCCCACCATCCCTGATCCCTTCTATAAGGCTTGGGCATAATGTTTAATTTCTCTGACACTTCCGTTCCTAGATGGAGAATAGGAACAATATAACTCACATTCAGATTTCATTGTAATGAAGATAAACTAACACTGTCACCCAAGCGTAGAACTGTCTACCCATGCTTGACTGGCTGTATGGCAGAATGGAAGGGATTTTTGGATAGAGGGCATTGCATGGTTGCTCAGCTGCCTTTCTGACCCCGTGTGAGGACACTTGCAGTTTGAAGGAGCATCAGACAGATTGGCCCACTGTCAACCGTCAGAGTCAGAAGGTGCCATCCCACAGAGGTATCACAAGCACAGTGCGCACAAGGTTTCTTAGATTTACAACCTTTTGTGGGAGGCAACATGGAGAATGAGAAGTCAAAGTCAGTTAAGCAGAGGTTCTTGAGTGGGAGCTGGGTCCTGATACATGGCTGTGTATGAGATACTCGCTTCCTATGTAAGTATAACTTATAAAGATTGTAGAAACCACCGCGAATGCTTCTATCTTTTACATGTCAGGTGAAAAGGAGTTCTAATCATTATTTCCTCTAGATTTTCCTCGAAGTGTGAATTTAGACCTTTGTTTTGTCTTTGTGTGAGCAATTCTTTTTGACTCTACATATAATAACAATGTGTTTGACAACCTTATTCATTTTTTTCCTTCTAATTTTGTAAACACCTGGAAACAGGTTACATTGAACATTGTCACCGATGAAGGATCATATCAAGAAATTCCCATCTGTTCATGATATCACAACTATTGAACTGACCCACTGGGAGAAAACAGTTTTATTTCCAAGTATTGATTACTGAACTAGCAACACTTAAAACATTTGTCTTTCCAATGCTATTGGACAAAATGAACTTTGTTACCTTGGAAGATTTTTTTATAGAGAAGGTATTAATAAGGTTAATATTACTGAATACTTTAAAAGTAGGCAATAATGAAGTAAGATACATCATTGTGTCAGAGATTGCTTAGGTATAAATTCATCATAATAAAAGTCAGCATATGAAAAATAATGACTGTCAATAGACAGTGGTTGGCGACTCCTCTCAATTCATGAGCACGAAAACAGAAGTGGTGTGAAATTGCAGAGGGAGGGTTTTAGCTAGATATCAGAGAAAACTGGCTAATTGGGAATTTTGCTGGTCACTTTTTAAAGAGGTACATAGACATATCTAAGGATGGGATCTAAATATTTTCCTTGGGGATGTATAACAGAAGTTGTTCTGGCCAGTTTTCCCCCAACTTGACAAAAGCAAGAGTCATCTGAAAGGAGGGAGCCTCAATTGAGAAAAATACCTCCATAAGAGGCACACAACTGTAGGCCTTATTCTTAGTTGGTGATTGATAGGGGAGGGCCCAGCCCATTGTGGGTGGAGCCATCCCTTAGCCAGTGGCCCTGAGCTCCATAAGAAAGTAGGCGGAGCAAGCCAGAGAGAGCAAGCCAGTGAGCAGTATCACCCCACGACCTCTGCATCAGCTCCTGCCTCCAGGTTCCTTCCCTGTTTGAGTTCTTATCCCAACATTGCTGGTGACAAAAAACAATGTGGAATTGTAAGCAGAATAAATCCTTCCTTCCACAACTTCCTTTGGGTCCTGGTGTTTAATCACAGCAGTTAGTAAGCCTGTCCAGTCTCATTGACATTCATAAGACTGGATTCTGAGGATTTTTCTCTAGATGCATCAGAGAGACAGTTGACACATCTGTCTGTCTGTCTGATCTAGCTCTTTCTATGTATCTATCTGTCTACAAATACGTGTGTGTGTGTGTGTGTGTGTGTGTGTGTGTACGCACACTGGATAGATGTGACCTCTGATAACAAATAAACCAATAGATTCCACAGCATACTTGGCAAAGTGGTGTTGGAAAATAAGATTTAAGATATCTCGTGAACATGCAAAATGATAAAAGAAAGACACCCTTAGCTTATAAATATTAGATTCTGTGATTCTGTATCCTAGAGACAGAGAGACCCCTAAGATTTGCCCTGTGGAGGACATCAGACAGTGTAGACTTTTCCAACTTTCCCCCATGCCTCCGATTTTACAGCAGCAGCAACAACAACAACAACAACAACAACAGCAACAACAACAACACTTAGATACTGACTTTGAGGTTAAGTGAAGCAGTGCGTAAATCAGAAAAAAAAATCTCTCTGCAACCTCATTTCCTTATATTGTAAACTATCATTTGAAAACTATTAAGTTTATAGAATAGGAAATCACAATAATTAGTAAAAAGCAATCAGTGAGAATTCAGCTCTCTGCCCTTGCATCCAGATGAGCAAGAAAAGGCTTAGGAAGGCAGGACGCGGTGCTCAGGCAAAACCAGGCAAGGGACCGTTGGTGCTTGCTGGGCTCCCGTTGCTTACAGGCCTTCTGTGCACCCACTGCCAACTTTTCTGCAGGAGCCACTCATTACATCTGTCAACAGCTGGGAGTGTTGGTTCCTGAGGCAAACAGCTGATTTCCTCTCCAGGAATCACCCTCTTTTTCTGGCCATTGTCCTTTGCCAAAGGGAGTCTCCTTGTGTAAGTCTCTGCTTCCTCCCCAGGGGCAGCTTGCATTCAGTGACCGATGGCTGTTACTACTGAGGACAACTCAAAGAACCAAACTTCTGGCCTAAATTCAGAATTCCTTAGGGGCTGTGTCAGCCCCAGAGTTCTCTAGAAATCCAGGAGGGCCTTTGTTTCTATTGCTTTATGGTTGGATTTCGACATCTGACCAACTTTGATGTCTTAGTCCTTCAGAGGCAGGTATTTGTCTGGTCACTTCCCTAAAAGGTTACTACAAGCAATCGGCACTTGAATTTGCTTCCTGGGGACTTGGAGTATGGTAGTTAGGGCCATCAGTGAACTGAAGAAGACACTTCTAAGTGAAAATGGGTCATTCACTGGTTAGCTGTGTATGAGGACCTTATTACTGGTAGTTATTCTTAATATGTCAATAATCCTTTATTGGTTCAGTTATTGATACTGAGTTTTCTTGAGTTTCAGTGGAGGCAGATTGGAATAAATTCATTTTAAATCGAAATAGTATAACTCAAATGAATATCATTTTGCTACCTGATGAACTTCTTGTCTGGGTAACACAATGTACTATCAATGATCCATCTTTATCCCTGGGCTTGCAATGGTGACTGGGAGCTTTGGCTTAGTGCTTGATGCTGGCATCCCAAGAGTTTATCAGGAGGCTGTTGCTGGCCTGGGATAAGATCAAAAATTTAAAACTATAGTGTAATTTCTACTGAGTCTACTAGTCTGCACCATTGTAAAGTTGGAAATCTTATATCGGCTGTACTAAGTCAGAGGCTACTTCCTTTTCATATCTGACTACTTACCATGGTTTTTCTGGCTCTACACATGCCTGCTGGCCATTTACCTGTCCTTGTAAATATAATTAGAATGGATATAATTAGAACTTACTAAATCCTAACTCCGTGCCTTTTGTTTGTAGATGAGACTTATTGCAAAGGGAATGCCCAAGTAGAAGATTCTGATATAGAGTGCTAGGTGAATTAATTTATATATATAATATACATACATATATATACATATATATACATATATATATATGTATATGTATGCTGGGAATTTAAAATTGAGTTCTATCACATTTGTCTATTTTTGTTTTGTTCTTCCAAATAAAATAATAGAAACACACTCCTTCAAACCAGTTTCAACCTGACAAAGTCAGTTAAGTTGTAGCCTCAGTTATGGGTGACACATACATACATACATACATACATATATATATATAGATATATATATCTATCTGTCATTCTTTGTTAGAATTCATTAACTCAACCTCAGGTTTGTGGCATGTAGTCATTGACCTGGTTGGTTCACTTACTTTCATCCCTACCCAAAGGAGGATTAAACATACTTGGTCACATGGTGTGGTGGCATACACCTGTAATTTGGCAATCATGAGACCGAAGCAGATCATTAGTTCAAAGCCAGCTACAGAGCAATATCTCGTCATCAAACCAAACTAAGAGCAGAGCAGAGCAGAGCAGAGCAGAGCAGAGCAGAGCAGAGCAGAGCAGAGCAGAGCAGAGAGCAGAGCAGAGCAGAGCAGAGAGCAGAGCAGAGCAGAGCAGAGCAGAGCAGAGCAGAGAGCAGAGAGCAGAGCAGAGCAGAGCAGAGAGCAAAGCGAATCAGCAATGCTTCTTCTTTATGGGAGATGGCAGTGCACATTGGGGGTTTATGTATCTTGTCTTTAAGGGGAACAAGAATACCCTTGGCAGGGAAGAGAGGCAAAGATTAAAACAGAGACTGAAGGACACCCATTCAGAGCCTGCCCCACATGTGGCCCATATATATATACAGCCACCCAATTAGATAAGTTGGATGAAGCAAAGAAGTGCAGAAGTGTAGATCGCTCCTGAGAGACACAGCCAGAATACAGCAAATACAGAGGCGAATGCCAGCAGCAAACCACTGAACTGAGAACGGGACCCCCGTGGAAGGAATCAGAGAATGAACTGGAAGAGCTTGAAGGGGCTTGAGACCCCATATGTACAACAATGCCAAGCAACCAGAGCTTCCAGGGACTAAGCCACTACCTAAAGACTATACATGGACTGAACCTGGACTCTGACCTCATAGGTAGCAATGAATATCCTAGTAAGAGCACCAGTGGAAGGGAAGCCCTGGGTCCTGCTAAGACTGAACCCCAGTGAACTAGACAGTTGGGGGGGGCGGCAATAGGGGGAGGTGGGGAGGAACACCCATAAGGAAGGGGAGGGGGGAGGGGATGTTTGCCGAAGCAGGAAAAGGAATAACACTTTCGAAATGTATATAAGAAATATTCAAGTTAATAAAAAAAAAAAAAAAAAAAAAAAAAAAAAAGAGTTTATGTAAATGTAAAATTGATTCTTTAATGATCAGTTATAACCTGATAAGAACTGCACTGTGTGGATATTCTGCTCAATACACATCAGAAAAATGTATGGCTGACACCCCGTTAATCAGAGTGATGGCCATATATTAAGAATCTTTATGAGACAGACAAGCTCTAGAATTATAATATTCAATCTTGTAGCCCACAGCCTCAATTATTATGACCGTTTAAATTAAAATTCATTAAGATTGAAAACCTTTTTTAAAATTCAGTCACATCCAGCACATTTCAGTTGCACAGTCGCCACGTGTAGCTTGTGGTATTATATTGCAAAGAGCAGAGGCAGAACATTTCTGTCATCAGAGAAACTCCTTGGATTGCAATGCTCTGGGTAGGGGAAGGCCTGGTGCAGGTTTAGAGGACTTCTGAGTGAAGCTTTCGAGGGCTCAGGCGTCAAGGAGATGCAAGAATATCTTCTCCAAAGTCAAAGAAGAAAGACTGCATTGAGTGTTCCCACCCCAAGGAGAAACTTCTCTCTCTCTCTCTCTCTCTCTCTCTCTCTCTCTCTCTCTCTCTCTCTCTCTCTCTCTCTCTCTCTCTCTGACATCTTTGGGTCCTAGAAGCAGGATATTTCACATTAGGACCTACCTTTCCCAGTTTCCTAAGGCCAAGCTCAAACCCTTTGCCCCTGTGAGCAGCGCTAAGCAGCTGAATCGCAAGAAAGCCGTTGCCTATGCTCGTTCTCAATGGCAGACTGATACATGCCTCAATGTTTGAGAAGAGCTTTCTTCCCAGAGCTCAGGTCTCTCACAGACAAAGGTGTTGTCAACTGTCAAGTCAACAGATTGCTATGTAGGACAACAGAAGCATTGACTGTTAATGAGGGAAATCTAAATGGGCAGGACAGGGAGACAGTACACATCGTTTATGGCTTTGAGGATAGCCCAGGTGTCAGAAGTAGGTCCTCTGGCTTACGATTACTTTAGGAAGTTACCATTCTGAATCTGGAGCCCTTGTTTCTTGACAGGGACTTGAACATTGCATACATAAAACAAGTTGATCCACACAGCCAGTACAGTGGCACTCCACCCTGATCAAGGCGCACGGTTTAGCTGTTGTGAGTATTGAATGCTGTGTGCTTCCGTGTTCCAATTGTGGGAATCTCCTTCATCTTAATTGCACCTCTTCCTTCTATGAAGCCAAGAGTTCCTGACTGGCTTATGTGGCAGTTAAAAGGCCCAATCCTAGTCTGATAAACATAACAGGTCAGCCCTTAAGGTCTCTACAAGATCTGATAAAGCATTTATTTAAATATGTAGATCTTTATCTTCACTTAACAAGATTGCCTCCCTACCCACCTCACCCTCTCCCTCCCCCACCCTCCCTCTTCCTCTCTCCCTCTCTTTTCCTCTCCCCCTCCCCCTCTCTCTTTCTATTACTTATCATTTCCCAGTGAATATGGTATCATGTCATTTTCCCTGCATGCAAATATATACTTTAGTATCTCTTGTCAGCAAACTCAACTTAGGGCAGAATAAAAACTAACGTTTAGTCTTGGGCTAAATTTTAACACATTAAGCTACATAAATATTAGTATGCCAACTGTGAGATATCCCATGATCCATATGTATGGGATGATTGTTTTTTAATTTCTAAAAAGTGTAATCATAGCTACTGATGGATTAGTATTGTCAGTTTGATTCCTTTTTTATCCAGTAAACCATTCCTGATTCTAGGGGTTACTCCTTTCTGGGACTTTGGGACCCTTATGGTCATATGAGTTATTGTTACAGTCTACCTATTTAACAGACTTTGGAGGCAAAACCTGCAAGCATAGGTCAGGTTTCCTTTGCAGATTTTGACAACAGCAAGTGTGATAAGTGAATTAACAATGAATGTTACTAGGTACTTTTATGTTGAAAGATGGAATTGTGCTGGATTGAAAGAAGGGTCCAAGCACAGAGATATTTGGTTGTCTCCACCCTGATAATATTGTCCTGATTTGTGTGGGTGCAGCTTCCTGATACAAAGGGCATGGCTGCTGTAATTGTTACCCTGGAGCTCTGTGATTCATTTGGGAAAGAAAGAAATGCGATTATAGAAATAGCATTGGATAGCAACTTCTACTGACAGTCTTGCATGATCCTAAGTAGTGAATTGTATTTCTCTGTTTCATCTTCCTTGTTTGTAAAATAAAATAGGTAACTGGGAGAAATAATGTCCAAGGCTTTTCACTCATTTCCAAAAGTGTATGTTTATTTTATCATCTGATCAACCAGTCAAATCTTGGTTCTAGGAAATTTTGTTGTGTATGACACAAGGTAATAAATGCTAACATTTATTATTACTTGTTTTTTAAAATTATTTTAAGCTTTATTTTATCATTGAATAATTTAATTCTTAATTTCAAAAATGTTTGTACTTTACTGTAAACTGAATACTGATTGTATTATATAAAAAATCTGGAGGTTATTTAACAACTTTGTTTTTATCAAATGCAGACAGAAAAAGGATAGCTTACAGAACATTTCCAGGACAATAGCAAGGTTTTTAAAATCGTAAATTCTTTTGGGTGGGTGGGGGAACAAAAATTTTGAGTGTTTACTTAGATGTAGATCTATATCTCTGTTCGACAAATTTTGCCTCTCTCCTTCTCTCTGTCTCTCTTTCTCATGTGTATCATTTTCTAGTGAACGTGGCATCAGAAAATGTCTGCTTTTGCAATTTTCCTGCATGCAAACACATATTTGAGCATCTCTTACCAGCAAGCTCAACTTAAGACAGAATAAAAATGCACTAATGTTTAGTCTCGGGCTTAATTCTCACACATCAAAGACTATGAGGATTTGATTAGATCCTAGGGAAGGTTTAGAAATGGAGCTGTAAGCATGACTAGAATGCAGCCATAGTTCAGCATACAGAGGCAAACGGGCTTCTAGAACATGCAGACTATTCTCTTTGTTATTGGTACTGCAGAAGTCTCTCTCACCTGTCTTCTTACTGCCTGGTGCATTTGCTTTCTTTATCTGTCAGAGTTAAATAAACTACTGAACATTGGGAGTATGCTTTATAAGTAGCTTCATAGAGGGAGGAGCCAGGCTCTCTAACCCTAAAACGATCGTGGCTTCAGCTACTGTTCTAATCTAGCTTTGGAGAATCCCTACACGTATCATCAGTCCTCCTTGTTGTCTCCAGTGATATGCAGTACCTGTGACTCTTAGGTCCCTTTGCATCCTGGACATTGTTTATCATGGATGTAACTTGCTGTTGAAGGTCGAGATGATGGCTAGCCACAGGAAACCATCAGACTCCATTAGAGTCGAATGTAAAGGAACCAAGTTAATAAGATACATTTCCTAAGTAGAATTAAACATCGATTCCTCAGTGGTACTTATCAGTGGTGGCCTCTGGTTCCTGGACAGCTCAGACAAGGAGCATATCTACCAGAGCGGGAAGCTTGAAAGGACAATACTGTTAAATCTGAAGGCCCCAGAGCTTGGCCCTCATTAGATTCAGACCTTGTTGGACTGCAGGATATACACACATTGAGGGATAGGTTTAGATCACATGTTTTTATGTTATATCTCCTTTTAAAACAACGGAGTTTGGGTGATCATAAGAAAGTCTGGAGTCACTTATAATCTCCTAGTAATTGTTTTCCTATAACTTAGTTTCCCTTTTTACTTTCTACATCCATGGCCACTGTTCTCAATAATCATAATAACAATAAGGAAAAGCCGAGGCTTGCTGGAGTGTCAGACACTATGTGCTTTTTACATACCCATTCGCTTAAGTCTCACAATTCCAGCATATGGATAATGTTTCTGTTCTCATTTTATGAGAAAATTGAGGTTCAGAACTAACAAGTGATATGCCTAAAGTGGCTAGCTGATAAGTGGAAGAGTGAGGATTTAAAACAATGTTTATCCAACATCTGAGTCTTCGAGCATTAGGATGGATTGCCTTCATGGTCACAATCCAAGAGGGCCCAGAGACTTCTCTTTCCCTTTATATTTTTTCACTCTGCTCAGACTAGATACTACTGTCAGACTATTTTTCTTTAACTTTCACATTCTTCTTAAACTATTTTTGATGTCTCTGTTTGTTCAAAACTCTAGTACTTGAGTTTTAAAACCAAGTCTTACTGAGGGGTTTTTTTTTTGTTTGTTTCTTTTGTTTTTCTGTTTTTTTTCAATTCAGAATTGTGTAATTTATTTCAAAATGGGCTGTATGTTAAAAACTTAGTCCTTATAACAATTGATTAGCTCATTAGGGCTCTACTCTCAAGAAGGGAGTGATATATTTGTGAGACTGTGTTAGCTTCTTTGAGGGTGGGTTGTAATAAAAGTGATGTCTAGCCCACTTTCCCTTCCCTTCTCTCCCCTCCCCTCCCCTTCCCTTCTGTCCTCTCCCCTCTTTCCTTCTTCCCCTCCCTCTCTCCTTCCCTTCTTGTCTTTTTTTTTCCTTCCTTCCTTCCTTCCTTCCTTCCTTCCTTCCTTCCTTCCTTCCTTCCTTCCTTCCTTCCTTCCTTCCTTCCTTCCTTCCTTCCTTCCCACTCTGTAACTTTGCCTGTTCTAATGCTTGCTGTGTAGACTAGGCTGGTCTTGAACTAGAGATCTGACTGTCTTACCCTCCAAATTGTAGGATTGAAGGTTTGTGCCACCCCTTCACCTCAGCACACACATCTCGATTTTTGTGTTCTGTTTTCTTTCATCTACTCTTCCCACACAATGAGGGGATGTAATGAGAAGTTCTACATCAGAAACTGCCACCTTGATACTGGACTGTTGAGGCTACAGAACTGTAGACAATACATTTGTTTTCTCTATAAAGTTCATGACATACTACTATAGCAAGATAAAGTGTATTAAGACTCAATATAAACAACTTTGAAAATTTATTACTATATTTTAAAATGCTCTCTCAGGGCATGGTGGTGCCCCATGCCTTTAATTTCATCATTCAGGCAGCAGAGGCAGGCAGATCTCTGTGAGTACGAGGTCAGCCTGGTAGACATATTGAGTTCCAGAACAGACAGATCTACATAGTAAGACCTTGCCTCAGAAAAACAAACCAACGGACAATAAAAACCAAAACCAGGATCTCATTGTGTAGCCCAAGCTGGACAGGAACTCTGTGTAGGTTAGCCTTGAAGTCATAGAGGTTGGCCTGCTTCTGCCATTTCAGTGCCAAGATTAAAGGTGCGTACCACCATTCCTAGCCAATAACACCGTTTAAATGCTGTACTTGTGAGAAACTGGTCATGGCCAGGCATTGAACATCCCCTAAGCTCTTTGTGTATGACTAACTTCATACTGCTTGCCCTTTATTTAATGAACATTTTATTTAAAAGCACTCTTTGCTTCTAACCAGGAGTCTCATATATTTCAGGAGCGTGACTATTTTCAGAGTATAAACAGAGATTCACAATGTGCCTTTTAATAACATACTTCTCTGAATTGCCAAGAGACAGTTTCAACTTAATAATTACCAGTAGACATCTACTGGATGTCTCTTATGCTAAAATAAATTTAAATTGTGCTTTTACATTCTACTGACAAGAACAAGTCTAGAAATGTTGTATCTTCTAGACAGTAGAAAGTGATCAATCTTGTCTCAAATGAATATTACTCTTATCCAGATCAGATTGTTAGTGTATCTTCAGAGGAAAATTATTTGGGGAGATAACATGTCTTATATAATGAACCTGTACCCCTCTATCATTAGCGATTTGATTTCCTGGCTTTCTTGACAGAGTCTAGATATGCCATTCAGCTGCTCTCAAACTCCCTGTAAACTTGTGACCTTCCTGGCTCAGTCTTCCAAGTGCTAAGGATTCAAGGCATGTGCCACCACACCCAGTTTCGGAAATGGATATTTTCCTTTAAACAAATTGAGCCAAAAAGATGTCTACTTTCTGGAAAAGGTAACATTTATGATAGTATGCTTTAGGAAAAATTAGAATAAAACCAGTTCAAGTGCAGCTAAACTTTGGTTTCTTTAATGAAGGCTATGAAAAACTATATTTATTCCTCAAAAGTATCACCCTTTCCCCGCTTTTATATTTTATTATAAATCTACATGCTCTAGTTTGCCTCCTATTGCTTTGACAAACATGATCAAACTTTGGGAGGAAAGAGATTGTTTCTTGTGTTTCTCAACTCAGAGTCCATCACTGAGGGAAGGTAGGAACTCAAGGCAGAAGTCTAGAGTCATGAACTAAAGCAGAACTCTAGAAGAACACTGCTTATTGGCTTGCTCAACTCTTTATGTGACCCAGGACTACCTGCCCCAGGTGATACCGCCTCCAGTAAGCTGAGCTCCCAAATCAATCAAAATCAAGACGTGCCCTACACACTTGCCAGTCTGGTGGAGGCACTTTCTCCCAGATGGCATGTGTAAAGTTCACAAAAAGCTAACCAGGATACTGTGACTATGTATTTACATGTAATGTGTATAGTTTTTGTTTTAATAAATTTATACAAATGCCTTCAATCCATAAAAGATGAATCGATCTTCTAGCTTTTTAAGATAAACATTATTTGAGAATTTCATACTCTTAATTCCTTACAGATTCACCCTCCCTGCGTACTCCTCCAACTGTCTGTTCTCTTTTTAAAATTTAATAACCCATCAAGTCCATTTTTTCTGTCCATATACTTTTAGTTGGAAGCCATCCCTTGAAGTGTTGTGGACCTTTTAGAGTCACACCTTTAAAGGGAACTGATTCCCACTCCCTCCAGAAGCATCAACTGTCCATTGTTCAGTTATGTGTGAAGATGGCGAACCAACTGTCTTACCACTCCGTGCTAGAATGTTGGCTGGCTTGATCTTTTGGGGGAGGGAACCATAGCTGCTAGGAGTTTGTGAGCATGGTGATCTCGGGTCCAGAAAACCCTGTGTTGCCTTGGTCCTCCCAGATCTTTGGCCCTTAACAATATTTCTTCCTATTCTTTCAAGATGTTTCCTGTGCCTTGAGAGGGGATGTGACACAGATGTCCCATTTGTGGTTGAGCGCTCCTCAATTACTTGTCCTTTGCACTTGAATCAGTTGTGAGTTTCTATGTAAACCACTTTCTACCGCACAAAGAACCTTCTCTGATAAGCTCTGACAGCTATGCTAATCTATGGGTAGAAATATACTGATTCAGAGGGCAATTTGATACCCTGGTGATTTAGTAAAATAATAGTAGTAGGTTCACTCCAGGTGCCTACGAGCTTTCAACTATGGGTTTTTAGTTAGATTTACAGGGCCAGGTATGTGTATCTTCCTGTGCAGCGGGCCTTACAATCGGAGCAGAAAGCAGTTAGCTCATCCCACTTGACCTCTCTTGCACTCATGAGCATATTTTGCTATGCGAGTCATTGTTGGAGCTTATACCTGGGTAAGCCTGTTGATGACTCCTCTGCCCACCAGCAGCCCTCTAACACATTCCAGTACTATGAGAGATGGCTAGCGGGGAGGAAGCTTCCTGGACAGTACTGACTTGATTTTTCCATATCCTGTGATGAGTATGTTGCATCAGCAATAGGGTTTTACCATCTTGTTCTGGTAAGCAAGCAACAGCAATGATGGTAGCTTGTATGGTATTGGAGCTTTGCATGACATTGCTGATTAACCGCTTGAGGGGACATATGCCACACTTGGTACTGGGTTTGGAGGCATGGGTTTACATGCAGTTAGGAACTGGATGGGTTTATGGGGTTTTTTTGTTTGTTTGTTTGTTTGTTTGTTTGTTTTTTTGACAAAACAAAATTCACTAGAACACTAACTTGGGATTAGAATAAAATGAGTTAGAGGCCTAAGCTCATTCTGTGCTGCTTAGTCAATGCTCATCATAATTCCTTATCTTTTTGGTTTTTATTGAATATATATGTGTATTTGGTTTTTATTGAATATATATATATATATATATATATATATATATATATATACTGTGGAAAGGGGTAACTGATAAATGGTCAATGTCCTCCATATCAATCTCAAGTTGCTTATGTATATTTCTTTGGAGCTTGAGAATGTGTTATGTTACTTGATAAAAAGAATCTTCAGATATAATCTATAATTTGCAGACTTCTATGGGGAGATGATTCTGGATTATTTAACTAGCCCTAATTTCTATTTGTGTAGACTCTCAAAAAGGAACTTCTTCCTGATCAAAATCAACCTTCACTGGCAACTTGGCTGGATTTCCAATCACCTATGCATTCCTCTGGATGTGTCTGTAAGGACTGTTCTGATAAGTGTTATCTGATAGGAGTGGATGAATCCCGGATAGAGGTGACAACTGAAAGAACGAAAAGAAAAAAAGGCAATAAAATTAAAAAAAAAATGCTGGCATTCATCTTCTTTCTGTTTCCTGAATTACCACAATGGGAACTATGCTATTCCACCCTCTTTTGCCTATCGTGATGGACTGAACCCTCTGAGTCTGTTTACGGAAGGAATCTACCTTACTGCAGTTGGTGTGTCAGATATAGCATATCTGGTTCATCTAGTCATAGCAATAAGAAAAGTTAAAACACAAATCAAGCAGAGATATCTGGACATAATGGAGAGCTACCTTAATGACACTGGCTTTAAGGGAAGGAGAGTCCAAGACTCAAGGAATGTACCAGCCTAGGAACTAGAATGACCCAGTTGGTAACAGCAAGGAAATGAAAAGCTTACTCATATGACTGCTAGTTACAGAATTCTGCCATTTCCTTCCATGAGCAACAAACGTTCTCCCTTATAATTCTGGAAAAGTACACAGTCTGCCCCAGGACACCATGGTTTTAGCCTGGTGAGATCTCTGTTGAGTTTCTGACCTGAAGAATGGTAAGATAATAAATGTATGTTGGTCAGCCCTCTAAATTTGTAGTAAGTTGTTATGGAAGCAATATGAAAAAGCCAACATGAAAGTGCTGTTATATCTTTGTCATGGAATTGATGGGTGAAAGTGTATGAAATACACACTGTAAATGATGACATCAGGCTAACTGTTGGCAATGTATTCTCAAAATCAACAGGCTCTACCCTGTTTTCGAACTGAAAACTTTTTAAATGACAGTGTTAGAAGATAAAAGCCATTCTTTACTGAGCACATGTTTGATATACAATATCATTTGCGTCAACGGAGACAAAATGCGTTGTTGTGCTATTTTCCATATGGACACAGTCTTAGTCTTAGGGACTTTTCTACTGCTATGAAGAGACAGCATGGCCAAGGTAACTTATAAAAGAAAGCATTTAATTTGGGGGCCCACAGATCCAGAGAGTTAGAGACCATGGTCATCATGACAGGGAGCATGCATGGCAGTAGGCAGGCAGGCAGGCAGGCAGGCAGGCAGGCAGGCAGGCAGGCAGGCAGGCAGGCATGGTGTTGGAGCAGTAGCTGAGAGCTTACATCTGATCCACAAGCCTAAAACAAAGGGAGAGAGATAGGGAGAGGGAGAAGGATGTGGAAAAGGGAGAGAGAGAGAAGGGACATTAGGAATGTTATGGGCTTTTGAAACCTCAAACCCCATCCCCTGTGACATACTCCCTCCAACAAGGCTATACCTCGGCCCCTTCCAAACAGTTACACCAACTGGGGACCAAGTATCCAAATATATGAGCTTTTGGAGGCCATTCTCATTCAAACCACTGCAGATACTACAAGAAATTTGATGCTGTTGGATTTTTATAGTATTCATAAAATATCTCTTTCACACACATACAGACATACACCACATATGTCTTTTTGTCTCCACTAACACAGATAATATTGTGTATCAAGCATGTGCTCAGTAAATAGCATGTATATGTATTCCATTCACATGTGTGCACAGTACATGTGAAGGCTGAAGGTTGGCACTGGGTGTCTTCCCTTTTCACTCTCCTTGCAGACTGAGGCAGCACCTCTTGATGAACCCAGAGCTTGTAGTCAGCTTACAAGGGGATTCCTTGTCTTTTATGTGCTGGGATTACAGATGGGCAGTCCTCCTGCCATTCTCACACGATTAAAAGGAGATTTATTAGGTTGGCTTACAGGCTGTGGTCTGTAGAATCCCACAATGGCTCCTTCACACTGAAGAAGCCAAGAAGAATTTATATTTTTAAGAACTTAGTCTATCTTCAGGAAAACAAGTCAGCATGGGAAGGTTAGGTAGCCCCAGTGACAAAATACTTGAGAGAGTTGTCATGAGTATTTTTTATTTGCTCTCTTAGTCTTGAAGGCTACAGAAGAAAATTAAACTATCAGAAAACGAGATGCCGTGCTTAAAGGGTTAAATGTGAATGGCGTTCATGAATTGCACAGTTTACTTTATGATCTTGGCTTAAAAAATGCCCCCTGCTGAGCTGTGAGCTGTGATCAGACAAGGCCTCAGTGAGCTGTCTTCTACTGTGTGCACATTTTGTGTGATAAAAGAGACTAAAGGAACATACTTGGTTTAAAACAAAGCTTGAAGTACAGCATGCTATTCTGAAATTCTGATCATAACTCCATGGGTTTAAGAAAATAATAATTCTTTGAAAATGAATTGAAGAAATCTAGCCTCATGCTTGGAGGTATGTTCCTACACTGCTGTAACCTTTGGTGCTGTTCTAAGATGTACTCAGAACCATTCTTGTTTGGGGCAGAGAAAATGCTAGCTGTCGCCTCCAAGTAGAAAGGTAGGCCAACGTGAAGTATAATACTATTTAATGGTCTTGAAGTTACTTTCTACAGTTGAAGCATGATGTCAGTGAGGCACATGAGCTAACATGTTTAGTACTCTTGTTGAATGACTGGAGTCTCATTCCTTAATTTACTTTCAAATGCAATGTGTATTATGGCTTAGGTCTTACACAGCCCGTTGAGGCCCATGTGCCTAAGGTATGGTTTCCACGGTGCTATAGACCGTCAAGGGAACCTTTAAGCGGTGGATACTATGGAATGAAGCTGGAAAACTAAGGGTGAACTCTTGACAGAAATATAGGTTGCTTGGCCCCTCATTGCTTCTCTAGTCGCTCCCTGGCTGTCATGAGGGTGTCAGTTTCCCCTGCCACGTGCTTCTCTATGGCTTACTGCTTCATTTTCAATCCCAAACTTCGGAAACCATGACCCAAGACCAAACATTCATTCCCTGCACTGACATATGTCAGTATTTTGCTCTAGTGATAGAAATGTAAAAGTCAGTAGGTTTGCCCAAGTTTGAGGATGCTGTGACCTTGGAAGAAAGAAAATGTCTTGGCTAGACAAAGTTAAAGAAAACATTTCTTTCCCCCTTATGACCTTAGTTCTGGGACTGACTTTAGCTAAAGCTGTTGCAGTAGGCAGGTTTCTTTTTTTCTGGGAATTTGTACTTCCCTTTTTCCCCCAAAAATCTTTCATTTCCAGGAACATAAGTATTCTTGTTGACCATGCTTTTACATCATTTAGTGAACTGCTTTCTTCCTCAGTGATTGCTTTTTGTAGGAAACTTGGTAAGCACAATTGTTTCAAAGGAAATGATTTCAGTTGGTAAACATAGAATTTATGGATGAAGAGATCCAGAAGGCATCAACTACTGACTAACTTTTTCATTTCATTGTAATGCCCTTTCCTTCTTGGCCTGTGTGCTAAGTTTCCTGGGTACTAGTTAGCCATTTCGGTTATAACCAAGTTTTTCTAGACTGTGTGTAATAAAAACAGATAAGCTATATCTTATGCTCACCGAGCATTTGTAACCTCATTTACAATCATTCCCATGATACACTGTTATAAGAAGTATGGCAGAAATGCAGTCTCGAGGCCCCTAGGCTACCATTTACTGTAAAGTATATATTATACCTACCCATCACTCTGACACTGATCATAAGGCGGAGGCTTAGTGCACGACCCATGCTCCTAGAATATATACACATTAAACTACTCAGCTCTACCCTAGAATAAGCCATTTGGGAGGTCCAAGGAAGATGCTAATTTCTCATATCAAGAGTTATTCATGACCAACAGACGTCTGATATATACTACTTCATTTTTATACTTTGTGCTGGATGAAAGAGAGTTTCACACAAGGACAGAGTTTGAATGCTTTCTTATCCTTCTCTGTCCCAGATACTCTGGGCCTTACATGTCTGAGTTACTTTTGTATTCTAAATGTCTTCTTGATGCTTTGAAATATCTCTGACTATACTTCACGGAAGACTGGCAAAAAAGGTCCGGCTTGCCAAAAGTGTTCTTTTTTTCTCATGTTGGGTGGGTCCACAACTACCTAATGTTTCCTAAAGGGAAGAATTGCATTTTCATTATTACTGATGAGGCAGAAATTTAGCCTATTGTTTTAAGATACACTTACATTTAATTGACTGAGTCACCCTGAAGTCAATGCAATGAGCAAATACAATGAACAAATTAGGGAGCCCATAAAGGCTTTTGGATCCTTCATAAGGAGTACATTGAAAATAGTACCCAAACACATTGGTGATTCTCACCAAGTCTCTTCAGAATGATTCCTTCTGCACTATCTGGTGTCCAACTCATAAATGTTATGGTCACTATGTTTCCTTCTTATGATGCCCCTTTGCCTTCTAATATCATTTTTCATGTGTACGTTTTTTTTTTTTTTTTCTTCAGAGCTGGGGACCGAACCCAAGGCCTTGCGCTTGCTAGGCAAGTGCTCTACCACTGAGCTAAATCCCCAACCATGTGTACGGTTTTTAAATAAGAACTTTTTATTCTGTAACCACCGTACGACAGTCAAAGTCATTGTGAAATTGGTGAGGGCTAAGGAGATCTCTATGAGGAATGGGACCAAGACTACACAGTGTTTGCACATTCTTGTTACCATCAGAGGAAGAATCCAGAGATGAGGCAAAATAAGCAGGGGCCAGCTTTCACCACCAAGCAAACCATCAACACTCAAGTGACGAATGCCAGCACTTCGAAGTCAGTCATGTGATTCTGGGATGGCACACATGATCAGTGAGCGTAATGGAGAGGAAGAGCTCATGAGCTAAGCTATAGGAGACAGTGGAGGGTTTCTGGACTAGGATAGGAGTTTCCTCCAGAATAGGGTTCCTCCAGAACAGGGTTTACTCTTCATTTTGTCTTCATATAAAGTTTTTTAGATACATTATGACATCATGCGCATGTGGGAGCAAAAAATTCTGCAAGGCTAATGACCTGGGGAAGCCATTATAATGAAGCAAAATACAGCAGTCATCACTCTTGGTCAAGTTGGTCACAACCAGTTCCACACAGGTCTTGATTTTCACTAGAACAGATGATGCTGTGCTGCTGTACCAGCATTTAACTGTCATGTATGTGCCTGCCCCTTTTATGTTATCTGGCCTGCCTCAAAATGAACATTGAGACATGATATTCCCTAACATACAGACTTTAAGGGGATGTCCTCAGTTTACCCTGTAAAGTCCTTGAATCAGAAGATTCTGGGTCCAACCCTACATTCAGCTGTCAGGTCTCGTTAGCTTTTCCCTGTGTTTCTGACTTTGGTGACCTGTATTGTAGACATCTGTGTTAATGTGGTGATTCTTCTTAGAATGGATTCGCCTGTGTACAAGCAGCCTTTCTGTCAGGAATGACTAGCAGGTGGTGTGTTCTTCTGGATGTATAAGAAGTCCGTGATGTCCTTTTGCCCTGTCGTGGGCATTGTCGCCTTGATCACTTACTCCAGATGTCAAGTTACTGTTTACTGAAATTAGGATCCCATGGAGAAGCAGCTCTGATTTTTCAGCAAGACCACATGATGGCTTCTGTTTCCAGTATCTATCTCCAGCCTCACCATATACTCTTCCCCACCCGTCTGCATTCTTCTTGGGCCTTTTGTAGTTGAGTTAGCCAAAGGGAAACAGAGAAAGGTGGGGTGAGGTCCAGGGATGTATTACTTTAGTCTCCTTTCTTCCTGATGACATGCTTCACCATCAGTAGAAGGTTAGGTAGTGCCTCTCTTAGGTTGAAGCTCAAGATGCTGTAATGGCCCACTCTTCTGTGTTGCTTTAAGCCTAGATGTGAAGAATGCATTGTAATGTATTTGCATTTCCCCGTTATAAACTGCCTAGACACCACCCACTTCTATTGTATCATCATTTCCCTGCCCTGGTATGTACAGTACAAGCTCCTATTGCATCATTAGCTTCTTTCCTATTTTTTTTTCAGCCGCATGTAATGTTTGCTCGTCTTCCGGTGTTCTGAGCAATGACTTGTTTTTAACACCAATCCTGACCTTCTGTGCCAAAGGTATCAGGGAACTGGCTCTGCTTGTTCTTCTGTGTAGCCAGCTCCCCAACATGTCTGGGGGCTTCTCCTCACTCTCACATCCCTGAAGTGATTTGTACCCGAAGATTGCTGCCCCATGTTCTGACTTTCAGTGACCCCACATAGTATTTAACTTTCCTGACAAAGGCTCTAATATCATTCTTCTCTCCTCTCTGTACTGACCTATATGTACTTGTTACCAGAATAAGACCAGGCTGCTCACTCTTCAAAGGCCAGTGCTTGCAAAATGAGAGCTGTAGCAAGCTAGTCAAAGGCTAGCCCTGAAGAAGATTGAAGGGTTATTTCTTCAAAGTCTCTTTGGAAACAGGGAATCAGGAGGCACACAGTTGTTTATATATAAGGGGAATAGGATCAGGGCAGGAAAGCAATGTGTTTAGTGGGGCCACCTTCACTAGATTGTGTATCCCCATCTTTCTTCTTTGGATAGATCATTGAAGTGGACTTTGAACTCCTGAGGCTACTTCCGGTTAAAATTCATGGCAATTCACATGCTTTGTGTTGCTTCACACAGGACAAAACTCAAGGCAGAACATTGCAAAGGTCACATTGCAAAGGTGCATTTAAAGAAGAAAGATTGTAGCAGTTAACATCTCAACCATTGAGGTGGGGGGGTGGGGAGGGTTCAAACTCTCTTTGCAATGAAATCTTCCAAGTATATCATGAGCTTTGCAAACAGATCAGGAAGTGGTGGAAGGGTGGAGACGTTAAAAGCATAGGAAGGGAAGTTGAAAGTAAGTCTGGCTAGGGCTGCCCAGTTTCAAGCTTATGGAGGCTGGTTGTGGGTTCCCAAGCCAGATGAGGGATGGTAGAATGAAGGCCATACTGCTATACCCCTTAACAAGCTCTGAGAGAGCCCAGCAGGAGAGGGGCCATTCAAATCAGGCTTGGGCCTACTCAGCCCCACAGAGACAAAGGCCCTAAAAGAAACTATAGAGCCATTTAGGCTTCTGTCATCCTCCATACCCATCCCCCACCTCCTATCCCCCTCAATCAGAGAGATAGCTTCTCAGAGATCATGTGACTGGCAGTCTGCTAATCTAACTAATACACTTGGAAAATTCCTGCCACCTCTCAAACAATTTGGTATTTGACTTGGTGCATCACTAACTTTTGCCTGTCCAGTCAGGCCGGCATATGCAAATTAGGCATATTTTCTCTCTAGTTCTTTTTCCTCCTCTCTCCCTGACTTGGCCTGCGCATTTCAACAAACCTATCTGCTGATGAAGTCTACACGCCTCTCCTGTACTCCCCACGGCTCCCAGGTTGGTCCACACCCTGAGACCACAGGAGCACAATAGCTCACCGGGGGTCAGGAGACCCTGAGTCTGTCTTCTTGCTTCCAGCTGGGGCTGAACTCTTGCTGGAGATTCCTGAAAGAGACTGATAGACGGGTCCCTGTAACTACTCTATTTTTTTCCCTCTTGGAGCTACCTTGAGCTTCTTTGCCTCCCCCTCCATCCCCACCCTAACCCCCTCCCCGTCCCCCCCAGAGGTCAGAGTTTTTCTCCAGGTCGTCCTTAGCAACCAGGTTCCAGGCATCTTCTCACCATCTGGCCTCAAGGTTATTGAACTTTTTGGCCTCTTCCTGCAGTATGATGGAATGATGGGTTTTACTAAAGGAAGAACATCTAATGAAGTGGCCATCTGTGAAGATCGGAAAACAAGTCTCGATCCCACCTTCCTAAGGATAGCATTTAAGGATAATTATGGGGTAAAGAAGCAGGATGGTCTGAGGTGCAGGGAAAGGTGATTGGGAGGCAAGGAAAGTAGGTAATTCATGGTCTCCAGACACATAATCAGACTTCATGACTCTTCAAAGGATGCTTGCTCAGAAAATAGCTGCTTAGTGTGTTCTCAAGGTGGAAATTTAGCCCAGGGACATAAAAAGGTCACCACCAGGTATTCGTGCAGGCCCAGATGAGTGGCTAATATTTTGAACCAGTTTGAGCTGCATCAGAGTCGCTGGAAACACCGTAATTGTTACCATTGTGACCCATTGTCAGAACCGTTATCTATAACGAGGTTAACGGGAGCATGTGGGAGTGTACCTCTTCTCTATTGAACTCTAAACTCCATGATGAAAGACCCCAGTGAAGCTTGAAGCTTTGCCCCAGCTCTCCCTTGACTTTCAAAGGATGAGGACAGCCTCGGTGGGTACCAGATTACTGCGTTTTGCTTTGAAGTTAAATTCCCTACCTTGTAAAGTCCTGGGTCCCTTTTGTCAAACCTCCTTGAATGACTCCAACCTGGGTGGGGCAGGCTGCCTTCTGGGATCCAGCCTGATACAGTTTTTACCAATTGCCTTTTCTGTGTTGGAGGCTTTCATTTTGCTAGAGTCCATGGGTCTAGGACTCAGATGCCTGCTGCCATCCAACTTGAGATTGTCGTGCTCGGCTGAACCGGCTGTTCACGGTAGACTACCTTCTTGGACACCTGTCCTGTAGCTGGATTAGTTTCTCCCAGTGTTGGTCCTGCCCAGTCCTGGCTCCAGTCACCTCGTTGCTTACTTTCACCAGAGTATCAGCATGCCTTCCAGCAGAAACAGCACTTGCTCAAGAGAACCTGACTCTCTTTGAAAGCTACATGAGACAGACTGTTAATTTGGACCTATCCCTTACGAGGCTAAGAAGGACCCCGGAACCATTTAATCCAGTCGTAGTGTGGAGGCAGAAATGTATCTATGTGGGCATACAGACCATCAGGGCTTTAGTTTCACTGTGTGAATTTAAACTGTGTGCCAATTTAAATTGGCATTGTTTTTTATACTGAAAAATAGGTATAAATGAGCTTCGATCTGATATGTTTTACTGGCAGAAATGTCTTCTTCTTTTTTTTTTTTTTTTTTTTGGTTCTTTTTTTCGGAGCTGGGGACCGAACTCAGGGCCTTACGCTTCCTAGGCAAGCGCTCTACCACTGAGCTAAATCCCCAACCCCCAGGAATGTCTTCTGCCCTCTTGATAACCCTGTAAGTTCCTCCACAGATGGAGATATTCAAGAGTGTGTGTGTTGAAGACCAAGCTAGTAGAAGCTTAGTTACATTTTTTTTTCTTTTTCTTTTTTTTTCGGAGCTGGGGACCGAACCCAGGGCCTTGCGTTTGCTAGGCAAGCGCTCTACCACTGAGCTAAATCCCCAACCCCCCCTTAGTTACATTTTTAATATTTCTAGCCTATTGTTGTCTTTTGGATAATGGAAGGTTTATATAACTCAGAAATGTATCTTTGTGAATATCTTCAATTGTACCAGGCACAAAGGCTAATTCACAGCCAAGTTTCCTAAATTGAAATAAATTGCTTACATTTGGAGTTTTCTAATACTCTTTGTTAGGTTAGAAATAGATTTACTCTGTTAGAAATGAGTTTGGGGGTGAGCTATTTATGATTCCCTCTGGTGTTTTAGAGTTGCTGTTTACACTCACTTTTGAGTTGGAAAGTTCAGGACTTAGACTTTGCTACTGTTGATCTCATGTTAAATGACTGATGATCTCGGTCCAGTTCCTAGGGTGGCCTGTGTGCTTATTTCTGTTGAGGTTGGCATTAATAGATCTTCCCAGCACAGATGCCAAAGAATGACCTGGAATAGACATTGAATTAATTTTCAACTTTGAAGATACTCCTTCTAGGTCAGAATTGAGGCCAACTAGTACACCAAGGGGTAGAGGAGAACTGTCAATGGCTACCTGTCCCCTCTTCCACGAGCTGAATATTTATCAAGGCTATCCAGTCCAAGATGTGACATGCATTCATTAGTAAGAAAACAAGCGACACAGGATCCCTCATGACAATGTTCTGAGGTTTAAATCAGCTGTTTTGGAACTGGCACGGAATAATTTTTAACAATTTTATGAACAGGGCTCCTGATTACAGCCAGAGCTCCTGTGTTACTAAGCTGCTACTTTTTGTCCTGTGTCATCTAATTCAGTACTATTTTTTTTTTCTCTAGCTTGGCAATAATTAAAGAATAAGAAAAATCAAGAGAAATCATGAAGGAGAGGAAGCGCTAAAAATCAGGTGATAACTTCAGGTTTTTGTATGCTCAATTACATGACGTGAGGCATAGGATCCCATCCCAGTCAATTCAAGAGCTTTTTTTTTTTTTTTTTTTGTTTTTTGTTTTTTTGCTTCCTTTTGTTATCGGAAGTAAAAGCATAGAATACCAGCACTTGCAGAGGTGTTAAAATGATTGTTCCAACTCCAAGTGTTGTATTGAGTAGGAAAATTCTTGGGTAAGCTAGGGCTACATTAGGCCGCTGCTAACAATATTATCTAATGATGGATGTGACGGATGTGAGAAAGTAATATAATAACTCTGCTTCCATCTATATGTGTAGATTTTGAGTTGCTGAGAGAGGCAGTCACATACGTGATCAGTTGCTGCTTTATAAAACCAAGGTTACAATGATAAAGTAAAGGATAAGTGAACAGATAGCAGGAGCGTACGAGAAATAAAATAAACGAAAGATAAAAACTCCTTCTTCTTCCTCCTCATTCGCTTTTATTACAATTTCTGCTTCTCTCTTATTTGCTTCCCGTAGATTTGTTCTAATTTATTGCTGGCCTTTGATCTGGAAATCTATGCTATTTAACTGTCGTGTTACACAATGGAGAAGGCAAGTGGAAAAATACAAAGGCGCCTTGTGGTAAATGAGATTTGGACTCCCCCAGACATCTTTATCTAGAGGTGCAAACCAAGCTGTTAATGGAAACACCGAAAGTTCTGTGCCCATATCTTAGCTTCCAGATATAATGTGGCTGCAACGTGGCAGGGGCAGGGAAAAGTCTCAGGTCATTCATAGAAACCTGCCTTGCTGCTTTGACGCCTGGGACTTAAAAATGCCAAAATTTTAACTCTTGACGACGAGCTTGCTTGCTATCGTGAGACATTCTCAGGCAGGTTCCCTTCCTCAGAATCCCTTTGCATAAATCATGCCCTAGCAGGGCTGTCCTCCCTCGTCCACTTAACGTGGAAAATGCTCAGCTTTACTCTGGGGATTAATTTCTGTCTCTACTGAGTACCCAGGGGACAGTTGAGAGTATCTTCATTTAAAGCTTGGGTCCAAGGTAGGTGCTTTCAATGACTGAACTCAGAGACTTCACTGACGCTTTACCTTAGTGTCTCTGAACTTAGTGTAAGTTTTTGCAGATTATTTGAAGGTTAGCATTAATTTAAATATACCACAAGAACTGTGGCTGAGGGCCTCGAACTGTCTTACCCTGACGAAAGTGTTGGCACCCCAGGTGTTCAGACCCTTGTCTCATTTTTCTCATTGACCAGCTCCCCAGACGTTCCACATGTGACAGCTGAAAACGTAATATTGAGGTCAGAGGAAAACTGGTCCAGTTCTGAAGCAGACTGTCATTAGCATGCTGGCCAATACCATCCTGAGGCTCCAACTGACCGACCTCAGCTCTCGAAGGCACTGAATAATCTTCAGGCCTAAGGACAGGGTGCGTGCTTGTGGCTTTGAACTCGATGCCTTAATGTCAAATTTAGCTTTGGGGTATATCTCAGCAGCCATGACTAATTGCCTTAGTTTCTGAAAATGTGGGTTTAAATCAGGAGACTATCAACTACCACTTGAGAAAAAGCGTATTACTAATGTTTTAGCATCTCCAGAATGCTTTCAAATGCACCGCGTCCTCTAATTCTCCTGACAGTGCACGGGGCAGGCCAGAAGGTATTTTTATTCTATTTTACAGATGAAAAAACTGAGAGTTGAAAAAGGCTGAAAGTTTTTCTCGGGGATGCTGCAGAGTTGATGTCTGATCTTCTGGCTTCTGGACCAGCTGCCCTTTCCATTGTGTGGCCCCGGTTGTCAGCAAGAGAGAGACCTTTAATCAGTCAGCTAAGCACACGTACACCTAAATTATCCAGAGTAAGGCACTAATGATGGATCCGAGGTATACATATTTTTTCCTTTGTGACTCTACCATGATAAGCTTAATAATTTTCTTTGGTAATTACTTAATTAAAGAGTATATAATGATTAATGCATAGATTTTCTTGGAAAAATTTGAGTAAAATTATATTCAGTAATGTGTTGATGATCAGTGTAATTTTCTGAGATATTTTTGTCCCAGTTGTCAGAAGGTTGTTGTTTCAGTTGCTTTTAGATAGATAACATAGTGAATTTTTGCTGTGTTCCCTGAATAACAAAGTATATATGGATTGAGTGTATATATAATATATTATATATATTATTGAGTATATATACTATATTATATATATATATATATTCAATGAGGTATGGTTTAGACACTGCATTTATTTAAAAAGTCTGTGTACTGATCAGAAAGGTAATTTGTTTGCTAAAGATAAAGAAAATGGAAACATGAACAGATCTAGAATGAATAAATAGATATTTGAAATTAAGAGCTGTGTCAACTACCCATTTTATAATTAGATGGTCTGTTATATAAAGACATTAAATTCATTATCAAAGGTATCTGAGGCATATCCCAGTTTTTATCCTGTACCTCAGTGCTTTTCCTCTTTGAACATCTGTGCTGTTTCACATCTAGGACAACGGTTGTATGACTTACACCTTCTTAGCCCACCTAAGAGTGGTCTACAATGTCCATATGTAAAACAGTCTAAAGTGTGTCCCATTGCTTTCTCTGAAGAAAACACTAATTTCAAAGGTCAGATAGCTCTGTTTTAGGGGTGGATAAATAAACATAGGCCTCTCTTGAGTAATTCTGCTTCCCTGATATACTCACCACCCAAATACTCAATATATGGATATATATAAATAGAAGAAATATGGAAGGCATTATGGAGCCTAGCCATACTTCCTTTTACTGGCTATGGGTTTTTGGAGTTCTCTAAATCTTGATAATACTATATTATACTATTTATTTATTTATTTATTTATTCATTCATTCATTTATTTATTTGTGTATGTGTGTGTTTGCATATGTGCCTGTGCACACGTGTGCGCAATGCTGCTACATGAAATTTAGCAGAAGAAAACTTAGGAAGGTTTATACATTGCCTACTTAGTGTTCATTCCACAATAAAGTCACATAGTCGAGTGGCTGAAGCCTGATTCTAAGGCATTTTTTTATATAGATTTTAAATCTCTCTTTCCACTGTAGCAAAGGAAGATATCTAATTAGCTCTTCAGGCAGACACCCTGCATGTTAAGATATGATGGGATTAATACCATAGTTCAGGGTTATTATCCATTAAGCAGATTTTTCTAGGAGGCCCTGAGGACTTATCTGTCAGGTCAAACACTGACAGATCAGGAAAGGGAAAGGTTGACCATTTCTCATGGGCATGATGGTGTCAGAAACATAAGGACTGTGGCACTGTGGTAATGAAAAACTCTGATCTGCAGCATTCTAGAATTTAGGTGAAAGTCATCACTGATAAGCTGGAGAGGGAATTAGACATAAAAGGTAGGTTTGAACCCAAGTTTCACAGCAGTTCACAAATTCACATTGGTGTTCTAGGCCATGCCACAGGGTGTTCAAGAAACATGTGCCTTTGTGATATAATTTAGAAATAGTAGACATCAGGAATGCCAATAAGTTGGGTAGAATGCACCAGCAGTGTGACAGCAATTCAAACTGTCCTAGCATTTATTGGCTTACTCATCCATGCAAGTTTTGTAGCTGCAGATCATGGGACTCTCGGCCTACGTTAAAAGAACATAGAAACTGTGGTCCAGATAGAGATTGTTATCTGCACGACACCTACTGTACTACGGAACTCAAGTGAATCCCGAAACTATTAAAATAGATTTTATTTTAAAACAACAAATTATAAAACTCTACTACTAAAACCTTTCTAGACATCTGATGCTATCCCTTTATTTTATTTATTTCCCCAGGTAGCTTATTTTAAAAGTTAGTGATTGTCCCTAGGGACTTAAAACTCTATTACAGATATTTTTTTGGTGTTATGGAATCTGAGTTATCAAAAAATTTTCATATTGGTTTCGTTAGAAATAGGCGGAAGTAGTAGAAAAGTTTAAAAGTGAGTAGTTAGGTCACACAGAGGTAACCAAAGGAAGGAGTGAAGTTCAGCGTGTGCCATTCTTAGTGCTGGGTTTTATTGTAACAGCAAAGCTCTAGTCAGAAAGCAGAACAGGAGAATTAACTCCACACTTTAAAAAAAAAATCATTGTTTTGTAGAATCTCATACATGAGTCCTATATTTACATCTTCCCTCCCCCATCTCTCCTCATGTATCCACCTTCTGTTCACTCTCAGATTCATTGCTGATGATAATTCCATAACTTTTTGATATTTATTCATATGAATGTATACATATATTCACATCTATCTATATCTATACCTATACTTATATATCTATCCTGTCTTTTTTTTTTTTTTTTTTTATTAACTTGAGTATTTATTATATACATTTTGAGTGTTATTCCTTTCCGGTTTCTGGGCAAACATCCCCTAATCCCTCTCCCTCCCCTTCTTTATGGGTGTTCCCCTCCTCACCCTCCCCCCATTGCCGCCCTCCCCCCAACAATCTAGCTCACTGGGGGTTCAGTCTTAGCAGGACCAAGGGCTTCCCCTTCCACTGATGCTTTTACTAGGATATTCATTGCTACCTATGAGGTCAGAGTCCAGGGTCAGTCCATGTATAGTCTTTAGGTAGTGGCTTAGTCCCTGGAAGCTCTGGTTGCTTGGCATTGTTGTTCATAAGGGGTCTTGAGCCCCTTCAAGCTCTTCCAGTTCTTTCTCTGATTCCTTCAACAGGGGTCCTATTCTCAGTTCAGTGGTTTGCTGCTCTATCCTGTCTCTTTAAAGGGGTGTTAGATTTTTGTTAGAAGTTTCCTTATGCATTTATTGGGATGACAATGTAATTTTTGTCTTTTGGTCCATTTATATGATTTATTACATTCATTGACTTATGTATGTTGAACTGCATCTTCAGATTAAAGCCGACTTGATCATGGTAGAGGATATTTTTGGTAGATGCCTGGATCTCTTCAGTGTTCCCAGTTACTCCTGGTCTGTTAATTTGGATTGTCCTTCTTTTGGATAGTTGGGCCAAGGATCTGTTGATTTTTATTTATCTTCTCACATATTTTTGGTTGTTAACCTAGCCTTTAATGGTTGAGCCATCTCTCCAGCCACTGTTTATCTTCTCAAAGAACCAGCTCTTAGATTACACTCCGCCAGGCATCAGAAGCCTCCTTTTGCTTTGATGGGTGGGCAAATCCAAGAGACTCCTAAAACAAGGTAGTCTATTACCTTGGCCTTTGGATCCTTCCTTGGTTGAAAGTAAGTCCATATTACTGAAGACACAGCCTGCGTTGGCCTCAAGACTTAGATAATTTGGGCTGGGTCTGACCTAAACCTCCCTCCCTAAGGATTAAGTTTAATTGTCCTGGATGGTGTTTTGTAAGCTGCCGAGGGAGGAGAGCAACCAATAGTCCTATTCATCTCTGGTGTCTATGAACCACAAAGACCAGAACAGCAAGTTATCCTTAAAGTAGAGTGGTAGCACTTCTTGTGTGGTAGCTGACAGTTACCTAAGTACACTTAGGGCCCAATTAAGAGGAAAGATATCATGACTGGTACAGTAAACCTAGCCATGACTGGTACAATCATAGATCTGAAAGGAGAACTTACTACTGTCACTTTCCTAAACCAGTATCATTCATAACTGTACTCTAGAAGTGTAGCTTTCACCTCTCGTCACAGAAGCTGCTTCTTGCCACAGGTAGTTGAAGAGAACAACTGACTGTGGAGTGTCTAGTCTCAGTAGATAGATCCACCTACAACACAACTTCTATCCCTAAGGCTCTGAGAACATCAAAGAAGAAGAATGGAAAGGCCATAAAATCCAGAGGCCCAGAAAGTCTGCTCTAAGATCGAGTGTTCCAGTCATAACCAGGAGACTAGACTCATGAAATCTCAACAATATGGCTGTTTAATTAAGACACGAACCATGACAATACCAGTTGACCTGCCAATGTGGATGGGGAAATCTCAGAAATAAAGACCTACAAGACTTTTGAGAGAGGGGGGAAATCGTCTTCCCCAGAGATGAGCTCGTGAATCGATTGTCCATTCTGAAGTGTCAGTCCTTAAATCATAGACTTACAAACACTACCAAATGGACTCAGCAGGTTGGGTTTATGTGTTTATTTCATACATACGAAGCAAGAATAACTAAAGAGTAAGAGGCCATGAATTTGAGAGGGAGAGGAGCTGAGTGGTATGGAAGAAAGAGGGGAAAGTTCTGTAATTAAATTTATTTTAATTAAAACATAAACAAACAACCCCCAAAGTCAAGTATCTAGACCCAGTGCAATAATCAATGGAGGCCTAACAAACCCTATGGTTTGCTAATTCTGGGTTGACTTGTTGGCCCACATGGCAGAGACTAAAGTGACTTGTGGTATCAGGAAGTAGGAACACCCTGCCGAGTGTAAGGGCTTATCACATTGTCTTTCACTACAAAGTTTCCGCCTTCATCCTTTCCTGGAAGGATTCCTGTAGATTCCTGTCAGGTCAGAGAGTGAATTGGTATTTCCCAGAGTTTTTTGTTTGTTTGTTGTGTTTTTTTCCTTTTTACTTCAAACCCCCATTAATGACCAATACCATCTCATCAAGTCTCTCACAAATTAAACATGAAAAGAGGTGATTTTTAAAGAGGAACAAAAATGTTTTTATTCTTTTTAAAAATTTTAAAATATTATTATTATTATTATTATTATTATTATTATTTTACATTTCGCTCCTCTCCTCCCAGCCAGCCCTCTCTCCCCCCACCTCACCTCTGCCAGCCCCACCCCTACTCCTTCATTTCTCTTCTGAACAGGGCAGGCCTGCCAGGGATATCAAGTAAGCATGGCATACCAAGTTTAAGTAAATTTTGGCATCTCCCTTCTTATTAAGGCTGGACCAAGCAAGCCAGCATGGGATAAGGGTCTCAAGAGCCATCAAAAGAACCAGAGACAGCCCCTGCTCCCACTGTTAGGAGTCACACAGGAAGGCCAAGTTATACAACTGTAACATACACACACAGGGCCAACGTCAGTCCCACACAGGCTTCCTGGTTGTCAGTTTCGTAAGAGGAACAAAATTTTGAGATCAGTCTATCTTGAACAATTGCAGTATAAATTTTAATTCTCTCCTTCCTCTTTCTCTTTCTCATTAACAGGATTTCATATAGCTCAGACTGGTCTGGAGGTTACTAACTGAGGATGACCTTTAACCTTTCAACTCTACCTCCCAAGTGCTGGGAGGTCTGACAAGCTCTTTTAGTTCATTTAGTTTTATTTTTATATGTATTCCCTACTGTGTATTTAAATGTATATATTCGCTTTAAAAACATTTACGTTTTCCTGAATTTTATTATATTAGAAAAAGCATAACTTGCTGAGGGATCAGTTAATAAATATAAGGTTAAATAGATATTAAATACACAGTAAATGTAATTCTCTGTAAAGCATCAAGCCGTGACAGAAAGCTGCTGTACAAAGTTCCTATACTTAGAATCTTACAATTGCTCTAAAAAAGCTAGCTTATTTTTGTAATCTTTTTCTTTTGTTCCTAAATGGTTGGGTATCAGAGGATTCAAGCTGCTATTTCCAAGCAGTTATCCACAAATAACATCCTGAGTGTTTAGAAAGTCTATACTGCTAACAAGTTCTAAGTCAAATTGGATAAAGTGCTACTATAATTTTCAATTAAATACTAGTTTTTAAATGGCTAGAAACATACTGATGAAATTGCTAAACGTTTCGATCATATACATATAATTTATAAAATTATTGTGACTCATCACACAAAAAGTGTGTGAGAATTATTTTAGGGACTTAAAAAGTTAGCTGTATTTTTGGTGTGTGTGTGTGTGTGTGTGTGTGTGTGTGTGTGTGTCTGTGTGTGTGCGCGCGCGCGCGCACGCGCGAGTGCGTGAAGCTCAGTTGTTCCCATGACACAATGCAGATACTGAGGTCAAAGGACAACTTTCAGGAGTTAGTTTTCTGCTTCCACTGTGGTTTTCTGAAATCAAGCTCAAATCAGGCTTTCGTGGCAAAGGGCTTTTAGCTGCTGAGCCATCACCACGGCCTCATATAATTCTTGTCAGATTGTGTGCTGTAGACACGTGAAGATTATTCTTTAATTGAAAGTTGACAAGAAGGTATTTGGGTGACTCTCATGTGAAGAAGGGAAGCTTGGGGAGTAGGTTTGAGGAAAAAGCAGAACCTGAAATGTTGCAGGATCTTGCTAACTGAGTAGGAGAGGGCAAACTAAGTGTTCAACACACATATAACAGCCTCTGTTATCTGTTACTCTCTGTGATAACTCAGACAAGACTTATAATCAGGGAAAGGGATGAGTCACATGGTCACTGCTTGGTTCTAGGATAAGTCCTGTCTAGGATTGGCAGTTTCATACCCAGGAAGAGGAAGGGAAAAGGTGCTGAGTGAATAGGCATTAACACATCTTAACACATAGGCTTCCTCGGTTCCCAATTAGTCATTCATTACTAGAGTTATGTTATATAATATATGACTAAGAATGAAGTTATGTAAACCTGAACGCATTTGACTAGTAGGATTAAGCTGGGTCAAAGTGAGTGAGTCATGCGAACACGTCTCTGGTCACTGTTGTCTGCCATGAACGTTTATTTGATAAACTCTTGGTGACTCAGACGTGCTCCTCGTTTAAAGGCTAATGCCCAAACAGTCCTTTGATTTCCCAACTTAACATGTTCATTCTTTCTACCCAAGCAGATATTTTGCTTCTTGGCATTATGATGCCACTTTTCGGTGGCAGCAGCATCTCGACTTTCTGTTTGTCTCAAGAGAAAAGAACTTCATCCCTAGCTGTAGAATTGTGTCAAAAAAACTAAGATCCCAAGGAACAACCTGGACCAAAGAAAAACCAGGATCTATTAGGAGGATAAATCCAAGGAAAATGAAGTTGAGGCCCACAGGGTCAAACTACACTTGAGACCACCACTGCTTGTATATGATTGCTGGCATGTATTATATATGAACTAATATCCATTTGAACACTTATGCTAGGACGAATGGATGTTATTTGATTCAGAAACCATCTTAACTGTTCAGTTGCCAGGAGAACCTTTGTCAGCCCTGGGGGGAGGGGTCATGATATGATATATGGTATGTAAGTTCATCTTGATGAAGAACTGCTTTATTATTTATCAAGAATAACAGAAGCTAGACTTGAAGAGAAGGTGGAGACATGTTAGTTAGATGTTGGATATGCATTCTTCAGGGAATCTTAGCCTTATTGTTGAAGTGCATCTACTATCTAGGTAATTCTGAATTTTCAATTCAGAAAGAATATATATATATATTTGCTTTTTTAAATGCATAGTCTTCTTCCTATGAATCTGTGACTAGACTGGCCTTGATCTTGTATGTGTCCTAGGGTGGTCTTGCCTTCTGGAATGTTGGGATTATAGATGTGTGCGACATCTGGCAGAAGTGAATTTCTTTGTTTTCATTTGTGTCTTCTGAGTACATTTTTATGTTTTCTCCAGTTTCCAGATTTTAGGGCATCATCTTTCTATTAATGCTCTCAAATTTTATTTATTCTTTTTGTTGGACAAAAAGAAATCACAAAGTGGATTATGCATTTAACAAGCCTACATTGGAGTTAGGTGCCGGCTTTCTGAATAGTCTACTTCCAATTTTTTCTAATTGGGCTGTGCATTAGCTTCACCTCAGTAGTTTTAAAATAATGATTCTCAAACTTTGGTGTGCATCATTTCACTTGGTAAAATGTTAAAAGATTCTTAGGCCAACCCCGAGTTTCTGACTCAGTAATTCTAGGGTGGGGCCCACAATTTTGCATTTATAACTAGTTCCAGACCATACTGATACTATTGGTCTCCGGACCACTGCTTAAACATTTTTTTTCATCCCTTATGAGTTAAATCAGTTTCTTCTGAGGAAGGGAGGATTTAAAGCTCCCCAGATGATTTTAATGGAGAGCCAGGCTGAGAACTATTGTCCTAGATGGCTGGGTTTTATTTCCTGCTTAAGAACTTCCAAAGGTTCACAGTTCCAATAAAACCTTCTCCTTCACCTCTCACACGAACCCCTTGACCTACACATTCTATCTCACTAGAAAAAGTCAATAAACTTAAATGAAAAAAAAAAAAAAAAAGAACCAAAGTTGATTACCCAGGAGAATCACTGGCCGAGTATCAACTCTCTGGTCTCAAGAACTATAGATAAGTTTAAGAGAATTTCTGGAATTTTATTATCGGGGTTCAATCAGCTAAGGTGGATAGTTTAGTGAGGGGTGTTAGAGGCAAAGATTATGGAGGATATTGGAAGCTGCAGGAAGGCCCAAAAGAACTGTGGAAGCTATCAGGATGCAGGAGCAAGGGCTTCAGGAAGGAAGCTAGAACCAAGGTCAGCTCAATCCGTAGTAGTTATGCATTATTCAAAGGGAGGATTCAGTGGGCACTTGCTGGGAGTTCCAACTTCTTGTGTCTTTGAATAAACAGTTGAAGAGATGCACACAGATGGTAACCAGCAAAGTGAGAATTTATTAAGACAGGATACATTTCCCAGGGAGGAAGCAAGCTATGGCAAAGAACAAATTCAGTAGCTTGAATGCCCTGCCGTACAAAGAATTTGGGCTCTAAAAACTTACCATCCTTCCTGTCTGTCTGTGTATGTTGTGTATGTGTGCCACAGTGTGCATGTGGAGGGAGATTCTAAGGAGTTTGCTCTCTTATTCACCAGTGGATCTTGGCATCAAACTTAATTGTTAGGCTCTGTGGGGCTGAACTCACATCAAGCTTGGCAGTAAACCCCTTTCATCCATAGAACTGTCTTTCAGGCCCTGAGTTCTGGTTTCTGTGGCTACTTTAGTGTGGATTTGGGGGCTCATTGGCAGTGTGGGCTCTTTTGTGTGTGCTTTTATACATGTAGTTCTATCGTACAATTTCATATGTGACATGTATGTATCATTAGCATCTTGCATCAGTCAACTTTCTATTTCTTCAACAAAACACCATGACCAAAGCCACATACAATGAACAAACAAAATGTTTAATTGGGCTCATGGCTCCAGAGGGCTACACAGGATGGCAGGGCAAAGGCTTGGCAGCAGGAACAGTTAAGAGCTCACATCTTACACTATGCAGGGGGCTTAGAAAAGACTGAGGATGGGAGGAAGGTTTTGAAACCTCAAAGCTTTCCCTTAGGCATACCTTCTTTCACAAGGCCACACCTCCCGATCCTTCCCAAGCAGTTCCACCAACAGGGGACCAAATATTTAAACATAGGAGCCTATGGGGACTCACAACACATTCAAACCACCACACATCTCAACTCTCCACCCCAAAGTATGCTGTTTATTATTAGACTGAGCCTTAAGTCACCTTTTGTCACTTTACAATACTTCTGTGTCTATAGTGGCTCTGGCTAGTTTGAGTCAGTTTCAGTAAGGGTAAGCCTTCCCTTTACAAATTTGCTAATTTGTAAAACTTTGCTCAAAATCTTCCAGACCCTTTTCTTTGTGGTATTTTCCCACTTCAGCAGGAGTCACTGGGGAGAAGCAGCAGCTGCCAGGAATACTACCAAAGCAGAAATTGGTGTGTGTGTGTGTGTGTGTGTGTGTGTGTGTGTGTGTGTGTGTGTGTTGGAGTGGAAAGATCGGGGCAAGAGGGTGGATTAGGGAGCTGGGAGATACTCTGCCTTTTCTTGTTTCCCCAGAGTGAGAATAAATGCTATTTTTATGAATTATATATAAATAACCTAGGACTAAAATCAGTAAAATAATCAAGAATTTCATAACATATTGTGACTTTGATGATATAATTTCCAAATCGTCTTCCTTCTTTTGCCTTTCTCTAAACTCTGGGATGCAATTGCCTCAGAATATACTCCAAAATGTTACTTCTCTGATTCAAACACTGGGCCGCAAGGACCTGCCTATGATATCTCTTTCTCCAGTGTCACCTGGAATTCTCAGTTTGTGTCAAACTTCTACTGATCCATAAATAAGACAAATAACTTATGAGTCCATGAAGACACATGCTCCTATCCTCTGGTTTGCTGACCAGATGCTCATCTTTCTGGTCTCATTGTGAACGTTCTTCTTCTCTCTGGATACTTTTTTTTTCCTGACCACACAATTGGAAGTGATCCTCCTCCCTCATGGTTCTTTATTATCTTCAGGTTTGTCCTGTCTGCTTTTCTTCAGTTTCTACTCAGAATTCCTCATCAACTAGGCCCAGCACAATGACAGTTGACACCAGAGTCTGGGAAATAAGCCCCGGGAGCAGACTTTTCAGCGTACAGATTTGAGTAGATACATAAAGCAAACCAAGGCTCTGAGAGCAAAGGTCAAGGACCAGTCAGCATGCCGTTCTTGGACACTATGATTTTTCACTGATGAGACTGTGAGGAGAACCATTCATACACACCACTTCATTTTAATGAATCCTTTTGGGGGGATTTTAATCTAATCTTAAAATGTGCTTGTGCATGTGATGTGTGTGTTTTTGATGCACATGTGTACTGTAGTCTTTGACTATCTAGTACCCTACTCCAAATACTGTCTAGCAGCCTCCTTCCATATGCAATTTCAGTTACCTGCAGTCAACCACAGTCTGAAAATTCTAAATGGAAAATTCTAGAACAATTCAAAATTTTAAATTGCACTTTGGGGGGCGGGCATTAGTGTGATGATGTTTTAAACCATCAGCTCTCTTCCATGTTAGCCTGAGAATCATCTTGGTGTCCAGCACATTCACAATGTATATATCATTCTTCTATCAGTCAGAATTACTGTCACAATATAGCAGTAATTGCATATAATATTCAGTTCTAGTGGTGGTTTGAAGTATCTACTTGTGTCTGGGAATGCCACCTTGGAGGATAAAACAAGCAAGAAGACCAGTGCGGCCAGGTTTTATAGTAAGATCTCAAAGATATTCTTCTAGTGTCTAATATTAATTTAATTGGTCCTTTTTCTTCACCAATTGAGTTGTCTAAGACTGTGATAATGCATTTACAGACTTTAGAACGCGGATAGCCATTTCTTTGATTTTCCTTTAAATCACGGAATGGTTTAATATGCTTCCTGGCTTGGCAGGGTTTAGCCTCCCACACTGCCTATAAACAAGAGCTTGGTTTCACTTATTGACACACCAAGCTCTCATTTTATGTTAGCCACAAGTATGCTAGGACCTATCTTAAGACACTCTCATGAATTTCGCTGTGAATGTGGTTAATGAAGCCTTTATTTGAATGGTATATGGAGGTAATTTTCTAGTTAATTTATCTTTCTACCCCATTTCCATAGGACCATCAGAGATTCATTCTTTTCTGTCCAGATTGACGGGTAGCCTTCTCAAAGAATCTGTTAGTCTCTGGAACAATAGTCATGAAAATATAGTATGATGCATGCTTATGTGTAAGTTTGTTCTATTCATTATCATTTATTAATGACACTTCATAAAATTCTGCCTTTTTTAATAGGGTCATTTTTAGAAACCTTTCTAACAGTTCCACAATAAGGATTAACTGCCCTAGCCTTAGTTCAGACCTGAGTGGGTGGTCAATACCATCTGGGGCCTATTAGTAAATTGGCAGCTTTAGCATCATATACTGATCTTAAAACGTGCTGTTCTTTGGCCCACCCAACTCCTCTACAAACAGAGGGTCTTGCTTTATTAAAGAGAAGAGGATGAGAAGTGTTCACTATGGGGCTCATGGGTCAGACTTAAAAGTCAGACGTGAGATGGAGTGGTGCCATTGATGTTGTTCTGGAAAAGTTGATCCCTGGGTGTTTGGGCTTCTGCCGTAGGGTGCTGCATGGCCACCCTTGGAACCACTGTTGCATGGGTGTGGATTTTGGCTGGGGTGGGATAGGCAATTACATTTTCCCTTTCTCCTAAGTCCCAGTGGTGATAGGAGTAGCAGCTCACACGTAAGTCCATTGTTGTAAGAGAGTTGCTTCTGGAAGCTGCCTATGACTAAGTCTTACCCTCCAGTCCTTTATCCATTTTTCTCTAAGGCTGGTTTCTTTGTATTAACCACTCCTCTGATTAGATAAACAAGAGTGCGTGTGTCTGTCTTCTCAACTTAATTCTAGTAAATGTGAAAGGCAGTGTTTCCCTTGATTTCCAGAAACACACTTCACGGTCATTAAAAACCTTGCCCAGAAAATGGCAGGAAAATGACCTGGACTCAAAGGCCTTTGAACTAGTAAATTTGTTTATGAGTTTCAGTTCGCAATTTGAGGATTGGATTCTTTATATTTATCAATGGCACACAGGTTTTGACGTTTAAAAAGTCAATCTTACTCCCTTTCATCACAGCGTCCCGAATCGCCGGGATTTTTGGATCTTCGTTTTGACTCCTGAGATTCCTAGTCTTTGTCGAGAAGTTTTCCACTTCTTCTGGTCCTCATATTTTTTTATTTCTAGTAGCATTCCTATGTTGTTATTTCTTGGGTTTTTCTACTTTGCTCTGTTACTTCTTCACTTCCTTTGAAAGAACATGGGGTCGCTCTTCTCCGATGTGTCTCTGTCATCACCTTCGTACTTTTCCTTTCTCACCCTTTTTTCAACACAGATACTGATTTTTTTTTTTATTGGTCTTTCGTATTTACACTTGCTCTCATCTGTTTTCTGTTCTTGGAGCAGCAGAAGAGCAGAGGCTGCAAGTGAGCGCTTGCACATAGACAAAGCACAAAGGCCGACTCACTGTGACGACTTGCGTCATGCACGCTAACTTACTACTGTGTAATCATCTCGAAGCTCTACCCCATGACCCACACCCCTCATTAGACCTCAGTTTGCAACACTACCTCAATAGGCATTGACGTGTCAATGCAGGAACTCTGGTGGACCCATCCGAACCATACCAAGTGGGGAAATGTTATGGACAATTGAGTAGTGCGACTTAAGGGTCTCCTTCCTTTCTCGTGCATTGTGATTGTTTTCCCCTCAAAGCAGTAACTGGTTCACTTTCTTTGGCTTACTTTTCTGTATACTTCTTCTGAATTTTTCCACTAATTCTCTGGCAGAGGTATGGATCTCTTTCAGGTATTAAAACATAGCAGCTGACATTTAATTCCATGTTTTTCTCTGTCCTTGCTGTAGAGACATCCCTGTCAGGAGCCCTTGAAGATAGGCCTTCTTCTTAGCTGCCTGCTGATTGTTGAGTTTGTTTCTAGAATCTTCAGTTTTCAGGATCATGGTTTAGCACCTTATTTCCCATCACTAGCTTTCTGTGGTTGGCAATTATTTCTAGGGTCTCTCTCTCTCTCTCTCTCTCTCTCTCTCTCTCTCTCTCTCTCTCTCTCTCCTCTCCCTCCTCCCTCCTTCCTTCTCCCTCTCCTTCCCTCTTCCTCTCCATCTCCCTCTCTCTGTCCCCCTCTCTCACGAGTGTGCATGCACACTCCCGTGCTTCATTTGAACACTCCTTTAGCTGGGTGTTGATTTTATTTTCACATTCTATAAATCCATTTGTACTTATTCCCTATTCACCTTGAGACCGCAGTCCCCAAGATGCACCTAGTATCTTTCCAGGCTGTTTTCTAGGGAGTGAAAAACTGTAGTTCTTCCCTGTGGTCGGGGAGGGCGGCTCTGTGGATGTTCAGAATCGAGGGAGTTCTACCCGAGCAGATTTCCAACATGTTCTTGCTTCACACCCACCCAAACCCTCTTTTGCAGATACCAGGTGTCGCCAGTTTCTCAGTTCTTCTGGGGTCTTGTGGTTTATTCTGCTGCGTCTTCCTAGTTGTTAAGTCAACAGTCACTTATTCAGCTTCCAGCTTGGGGAACTCTGCTGTTACCATCTGCGCCTTGTTCTTCTCTGCTTTTGATCTTTTAATTTCTTCATTATTATTATAGTTTGGAGGGACTTGGGAAGGGGAAGGCATAACTATGTCTGTTCAGTTTGTCATATTTACTTGAAAGTCCGATCCCTGGTTTTCATAACATCTTTGTATAGGACACTTTGTATAATTGATAAATAATCGGTCCTTTATGTTTAAGGATTTTGACCCTTTCAGCAAACCCAGAATCTTAATCATTGGTATCTGTTATAGGTGAAAATCCAAGCGGTGTGCAAAAAATTCAGGAATTTCACTGGGACGTTTTCCCAGATTCCCAGAATGCCCCATCATTGTTTTAGCTTTTGTTTTAATCCACCTAAATAGTGAGATTAGTTTGCATCATAATTTACTGTTTTGCCTCTACTTTCTTTAATGTGGGATGTGCACAGGATTTAGATGTCTGATTTTGTGTTGTTAGGGTTTTAGTATTGTATTTTAGGTGCCTATTAAATCACAAAGGCATCTCCCGGCATTTTTATGTTAAAATGAGCAATATTTTAGCTCAACTCTTATTGAAGAAACAACTGAATTTAGCAGGTGACTTTTTCTCCAAGGGATTCCTTCAGAGATGCTGACTGAGTCTGAGAAGAAATGTAGCTACATATAACAAAGTACTGCTAATTGCCAGACAGTGCAACATCTGGAGGAATAAATAGGATTTTAAAGAAATCTCTAAACAAGGCACCAGTATTTATCGTTTAAAGTCTTGTGTGTGTAGAAGGGACTTGTTTACACAACTTCAATCAATAATGTCTTAACTCAGAGATTATTTACTGTGATTTTTCAGATTTCTTTTACATTTATTTATGTGTTTACTTATTTATTTATTCATTTATTGACTCTGTGTGTGTGTGTGTGTGTGTGTGTGTGTGTGTGTGTGTGTGTGTGTTGGGCACAGTCGTGCTATAATATTCTTATGGTGGCCAGAAGATAGATAATTTGATGGAGTCAATTCTCTCCTTTCATCCTGTAGAATTCCGGGATTCATTTTCATATATAAATGTTCAATTAAAAATATTTTTATTACGGAAAACATGCACAAAAGTAGATGGAGGAGTTTGAGCCTCTGTTTTCCCGTTGTCTGTCTGCCCCAGTTACCGACATTCTTGCATTCACATTTCATTTCTCCTTCATGCTGTGACAGATTCACCTTATCCCCATTCTTCTTGATACCAATAATAATCCAAATGTTGTAATCTGTAAATACATCAGTTTAAATTGTAAAGCATAAGATTTAGTTTTTACATACCTAAGTTAGCAATTGCTCAACATTTATTATGAATATCTGTTTTCCTTCAAATTCTACCTCCATATTTCAGTGTTTGTTAATAAGGATTCAAAGTCTGTAGATTGCATTTGGTTGATACCATTTAAGTTGTTTCCCTCTCCACCATAATTTCTTTTCTTTTCTTTTGCTGTTTCTTTGTAGAAATAACTATCACCGTGTTATACTCAGCATTTTAGGAGGAGCACGTGGAACTTGTTCCTCTGTCACTTTACTTACTCTGTTGACTTTCCATTGCTATGACAGATTTGGAGAAAACCAACTGGAAGAAGGAAAGAGTTATTCCGCTTCCTGGAGTTTTATTTTGTTTCAGAAGCTGTAGTCAGGTCACATGGCTCTGTTGTTTGTAGGCCTGCGGTAAGACAAGAACCTTGGCAGTATGTGGTAAAAGAATGCTGCTTGTCTCACAGAGGCCACGAATGAGAAGCCAGAGACAGACAGGCAGACAGACAGACACACATATAGAGAATGTTGGGGACAAAATATAGTCCCAAGGGCATACTTCCTAGACCTGCTCTTCCTTCAGTTGTGCCCCACCCCCTAAGGTTTTCTCCTATCACAATAGCCCATCCGATTATGAACCAACCCATAAATACATAGGCCATTGGTGAGCTTAGAATCTTCAGGGTCTAATAATCTCTCCAAAGTCTTTTCTTATATTACTACATTGAGAACTAAGCCCTCAACACAAGAGCCTTTGGGGGACATTTCAATCAAAATGGCTGCTTTACAAATCTGATTCAATTCTTGTCAAACTGTGTTTTTTTGGGTTTTTTTTTTTTTGACAGAAATATTAGATAGATGGTAATTCGTGATCTCTGTTACATTAACCATGAAGCATATGTCTGGTTGTATATAAACATGCACATATAGATGTATATGATATACATATATACATACAGACATATATACATTTATCATGTATGTATATATTTGATATTAGCGTTAATCTACCATTTGTAAATTTCCTGAAATACACTTTTATTATCCAAGTTTTTCTTAATGCTTGAAAAACAAAACCTTTCTGTCATTCTTCTTGGTGTGTGTGTGTGTGTGTGTGTGTGTGTGTGTGTGTGTGTGTGTGTGTGTGTGTGAGAGAGAGAGAGAGAGAGAGAGAGAGAGAGAGAGAGAGAGAGAGAGAGAGAGAGAGAGTGTATAAAATTGCCCTGTGAAGAATTTTTCCTTCATCTCCTATTTGGTAACCCAGAAACACAGTGCCAATATTAGCAAAAAGCAGGATGACACTTTTCCTGTAGTAATTCTAAAGAAATTAGCCAATCACCTGTCCATGTACATTTTCTTAGTCTGTTGGTCAGGATGTTTTCATCTCCTATAACAGTCTTAGGCATCTATCATTTGGGATGAATGTATCATCTTGGTGGGAGATGTTGATCATGGGTAATCTACACATGAGTGGGGGTGAGAATTAAATAGGGGACCTTTATATTTTCTCTTCAGTGTCAGGAATAATAACCGAGCAAAGTATGAAAACTTGCAAATGAATTCCTTGCCCACCATTGTCTTCCATAAAGACATTGCTTTATTTAGGTTGTTAATATTATTGTTGTAGTTTGTATAAATTTATAGACAAATGCCTTCATTTGTTTATTTATTTGGGTGCTTTGCATGTATGCATTTCTGGCTGGCTTGTGACTTGTACACCAGGATATGCTCCTCTTTTCGCTTCTACCTCCCATGTGCTAGGACCCAAGGGGTAGACTGACAAATCTGACTGCCAAATATGATAACATTAGAATAAACTCTAATAAGGAGACATGGAATCAAGGGATTCATATGTCTTTACTTCATAGTAGCAGCACTAATATTATTATCTCTAATAATAGAATACGATCTTTGATGGTCTTCATTCTTGAGGAAGCAAACTTAGCAGCTGATGGTCACTTCGTCCCACCATTTTCTATTCCCAACTTGGATGTGACTAATTCCCATTCTACCTACAGCTGGTGTTGAATCCTGGGGTTGAGAAAGAGGAGGTGGCAGGAGGCTTTCCTAAAGAGGGGCTTTCCATGGAAGAAGTGCAGCTTCTCAGAGAAACATCTGGACAGAAAAACTGGGCTAAAGCAACCATAGCCAGAAATCCTACTGGCCTCATGGCTTGCTGAAACTATTCATCATTTCTGTCTGTAGAGACTACTGGGAAGGCAGTAAAGACCGATATGCAAAACAACACTAAGCAAAACTTGGATTACTTCAATAATTTATTTTCCCCTTCCAAAACAGAAGTTTGTATGTTTTGTTTTATTCTCTTAGCCAGATGAACATATATTGAGATGTAATTTGCATACCATAAAACTTACCTGCTTTACATGCAGCATACTCCATATTTATTTTATGGGTTTGTGTGCCTTTTATTATGTGTTTTAGTATGAGGCGATTGTGAAGCATAACCAAAGTATCGATTCAGAACATTGATGCTGTTCAACCATTAAAAACGAAACCAAAACAAAAATAGTAAATCTCAGTCATGGCTTGGGTTTGATGCAAAAAATTAAAGAATTGGAACATGATCCTATGAGACCAAATTGTAGTATAGCAGAAATGTTGGATGTATCCATATTTATTGATGACTTCTGATAAATGTATAAACTTGTAGAGGAATTTTAACCCAGCAACATGGCTGCTCTGGTAAAGGCAAAGATCCAAAACCTTCTATGTTTGTGCGATCCAGCTGGAAGGACACACCTTTAATCCCTCTGGTTGGAGTACAGACACACCCTTAGGATGCACCTTTAAATCCCAAGGTAAAGTTAGTTTGTAGAAGGAAGCAGCCATGTTTGAAAGTGATGTCTAATTGAGGGACAGACAAGGGGACAAATCAGAGAAATATTTGACAGCATGAGTCAGAGATAGGCTATGTCCAACTGTCATGGAAGAGGTCAGTAAAAAGAGGCAACGTTAAAAACATCACAGGGAGATAGAGTCAGTCAGGTAGGAGTCGGTGTAGTGAGAGCAGCACCATGGAGCTGGGTTCATTTGTGTGTTCACGCAGTTCAATATACACTAGCAGAGGCAGTTGAAGCCAGAGAATAAGGAGCCAGAAAATTAGAATGGATTGCCAGAGTTACTTTGAGGCCAAGAAGAGCAATTCAGTGAGAAGCTGAGAGAAACCAAATTGAGTCAGTCAGCTTGGAGAGAAGTTTGAGGTAGAACAGATGAGTTGAAATCAGCCACCCAGAGTAAATAAAGAACTAGAAAGGGTGAACTTATACAACAGTATGTCTCTGAAATGGCAGCTACATAAACTGATAGCTCTACTATGAGAGATTTTCTAGTTTCACAAAGTGAAATGGGTTCAGAGACTCAATCTCCTTCCTGAAGAAAATGCATGGGATCTATCAATTTGTCCTAAAATATTTTCTCTTCCTTTTTCTGACAGTTCTACACAAACTTAGGCTGGTTATGGTATTTATATTTGCCTATAAGTTATCCTCTTTGCTATCTATAGGTAAATAACTAGTATAGATTATTAAAACCATATTATAAAATTAAAATTCTCAACATTGTATAGTCTTTGACTAATCAGCTTTATTATTTGTGCAATTTTGTCTACAAGAAATTCAGTTTTTGTGTTTCCAAATTTTGAAATTTGGATGTATTAATCACAAAGTCTTCATTTTTATTTTTATATTGTTTAAGATCTTTAAATGGATCTTTAAGTTGCTATCATTTTTTACTAAATAAACTACACTATCGATCACTCAACTTGGCATCTTGAGAAACCTACATTTTAACATGACTATTTCAGTTCTTGTTATCTACCCAGTATCTTAAAAAAAAAGTCTTTTACTTAAAAAGTTTATTCTCTGGCATTTTTTTACATGTATGTAATATGTTTTGATGATAATAACTCTTCATTACCTTCCCTGTCCCCCCTGCAGTATATTTTTTAAAAGTTTTAAACCTAATTTTAATGTTTAAAAATGAGAAAGTTCTAAAAGGTGATATTTTGGAAAAGTAGATTTTATTTATTATTGTAATGCTGTGGATAAAAATATTAAAATAACCAATGTGCAGGGAAATGTAAATTAAAACTGTTTTGAGCTCTATCTTAGCCTATCCAGAATAGTTAACATCAAGAAAACAAATGGCAACAAATTCTGATGTGGGAAAAGAAGAATATTTGTGGAAGTGTAAACTAATACAGCTCTCTATTAAGTAATATGAATTTTCTCAAAAAAGAAGTCTAAGGTAGAACTACCATATGCACCAGCTAAGACTCCTGGGCATATAACCAAAGGGATCTAAGTCCCACTGCAGGGGCCCTTAACTCATCCATGTTTATTGTTGAGTCATTCGCTACAGCTAGGAAATGGAACTGGCCTAGGTGTCCATCAATAGTTGAAAGATAATGAAATTTAGTAATATACCCAGTGAAGTTTTATTTAGCCCCCAAAAATAAATAAATGAAATCATGACATTTACAGAAAATGAATGTATCTAGAAATTATTGCTATGTTATTATTTTTAATAACCCAGACTCAGAAAGACAAATATATGTGGGGGTTCAATAATGAAAGTAGAAAGAACTGAAGAACAGTGAGGGAAAAGAGGTCTTTGGGGTAGAGGAGAGGAAGACAGAGTAACAGAAGTCATGTGACATGACAGTCAGTGGGTACTTCTCAGAGGAGGAGGAAGACTAATGGGGCTGACGGATGGGAGTGGGAGAAGATGAACAACAAAATGTGAAACACCACTGTGAAAGTCATTACCTTTTATGCGGCTTTTTAAAGGCCCTGGAAACCTACAGCAGTCAGACCTGCAGAACACACGAGAGTGAAATAGAAAACCCGAGCTTTGTAACCAGAGACAGAACCTCACCACTGAGCTGGGTCAAACAGGCCAGCCAGGTCACTAGCCTAAGCTTCATTGTTCTCTTTAACAAATTAAAGGCAAATGAAAAATAAAAAAATATAGGTATAGAAAATAAAGTCCAAAGTTCAGAGAAGTTTCATGAATATTCTAAAACCTCTGGATTCTGAAGCTTTGTTTTATGCTGTAGAGATTCAGTATGGAAGAAAATGGATTAAAAAACAGCGAACACTGACATTCTGCAAAAATACTGTTAAAATGTAGGCAAGTGTTTATTAAGATGCCTTTCTGATTTTACACATATATTTTAAAGAAGCTATAGAATTATGTACATATCCAATATATTCATGAAGCTACAGAATGAATCATATACATGTCTAATATTTTATATATAAATTTCTATTTCTATAATGTGTGTGTATGTGTGTACTTACATGCACAGTACACATATATGGAAAGCAGAAGGACAATCTTGGGTGTTAATCTTTAGGCTGCTTTCCACATTTTGTTTGAGACCCACTCCCACTTTGAAGTTTGACTCCCACTGACGTCAAACTTCACCAACCAGCATAGCTGGGGAGTGAGCTTCCAGGGCTCTGCCTTCTTTGTCCTCATCTTGCTCATGGTGGGATTATAGGTGTCCACTACCACATCCCATGAGTTCTGGGAATCAGAATGCAGGTCCTCAGACATGTGAGATGAAGACTTTATAGACCATATCATAACTTAGTTATCATAACTACTTAGCTCTAACATAAATATTCTTCTTCAATATTTATGTTAATTCAGCTTCTTTGGTTTTATCAACAATAATATTATAAGTATTTTTGGTATATATTTGTGACTTCTCTGGTTTAAAGATGAAAACATGGATTATTAGACTTCAGTAGATTTGTTTTGTATTGTTGACACTGACAAGGGAATATGGATAATATCAGATTCTTCATGATTAAGAACTGTTTGTATTTTATTTTATATCTGGGGTACTTGTTGAAACTGTCTGTAACCATGCGATATATTCATCACTATCAATATCTCCTCTTCCACTTCCTACACACGCACACACACACACCACACATACACACATACACACACACACACCACACCACACACACCACACACACCACACATACACACACACACAACACACTACATCCCCAGGCACACCACACACACACTACACATGCTATACATATACCATACACACACACACACACACACACACACACACACACACACCACACATATATAACACACACACTACACATACACCACACACACAGATACACACAGATACACACAGATACACACACCACACACCACACAACACACTACATCCCCATGCACACCACACACACACCACACAACACACTACATCCCCATGTACACCACACACATACTACACACACACTACACATACACCATACACACACATACACACACACCACACATATATAACACACACACTACACATACACTACATACCATACACACCACACACACACTACCCACATATACATGCAGTACACACACCACATATACACAATTCTACACACATGCACACACATAAAACACACAAACACATACTGCATACATATATAACACACACACAACACACGCATGAACAACACATACACACACACACACACACACACACACACACACACACTGTGTTTTGGGAGTCACATTCCCCAAAGAAAGTAGGGCAGTGATAGCTGTAATATGTACATTCTGCCTAGGGTTATTATTTACCCTGCCTTGCAGTTATTGTGTGTCTTCAGGATTTGGTGAATATTGTGTAGAATTGTGGATTTATAAAGCACTGCTTTCTTATCAATGATTGTACGAATAGCAACTAATCATGATTCATAGTTTTTTCACCAGGAACGTCTGAAGCTAATGCTTTTTCTCTGTTTCTGGTAGTAAAATGACTATCATTGATAGTTTGGGGCTTCATTATTTTTTGTTCTTTTTCTATCGTCGTAGGCATTTTGTGCAAGAAGGAAGTTAAGATACCACGAATCCTTTAACGCCAGACAAATTCCAATCTTGAACGACTTCTCTGAGTTATAGTTTTACACACTGAGATGTAGGTCTTCCTTTTGCATCTTGTAATCATCTAGCTAAATATTGGTGTGATAAATCAAGTACAAGGCCTTCAGATCCAGGAAACCAAGACACTTCCATCCTTATTATAATGGCATGGCATAAGTAATCCTTATCCGGGATGAGAACTGAGAAGTAACTGAAATCAGTGACGGTTAGAGGTATGTTCTTCTGTCAACGGTGTGAAATTGGGAGCACAGGTCTTTGAGAGTTATGCCTCAGTCTTCAACAAGAACGGCTAAATATTCAGTAATCCAGTTATTCTAACAGTATTTATAAATAATTTTCATTCTTTTGGGCAGAAAGAATTTAATTTTTTTGAAAAATAGTGTTTGTAGCCATCTGCCTACATCTACCTCCAAATTCTTCTCTTGTTGCACACCGTCTTTATTTAACACATGATCAGAGGTCAGCTTCAGCTAGGTACTCGCGGAGACCCTTAACCCCTTCAAACATTGCTTCTTCAAAAAACATTTAGATTTGTAAAGGGTCCAGTGGGAAGTGGAGTGCTTGGCGTTGTCCCCAAGTAAGATTAAAAACTGGCTTTATTGTTGTTGTTAGACTCTTGAGATACTGTGTACATTAGAAGAGATATAACCTATGGAAATGCATGCTACAGATTGCTGTGTTGCGAGCTACCCCGACTTTAGCTATAAACAGCTATCACTGAGCACACAGTTCTGTAGCTGGGCAGCTGGAGGTAGGCTTAAGCAGACATTTGCAGCTCTAATATTTAGAAAGGAATTAGATAATATTTTAAGATGCTTCTAACATTTAGGGTACAGATAACTCAGTATATCTGAGAGGAAGTTGCCGATAATTTTTATATACTTGGCCCAATAAACAAATGTTAAGTACATTTTATTTAACTTCTCTGAAATTTCATATTTTATCTTTATCACTCTCAAAACTGACATCAATATAGTGTGGCTCTTCTTTCAACCCAAGAAAGGGAAGATTTATGTTTCATTTATTCAATACCCATTCATTATGCAAATTTATTAAATAGTCAAAGAAGTTACGATTATGTTCCTTTGAGCCCTAGAGGGATAAATCAGAGAATTGGAGTTCACATTTGAAATTATATTGTCCAGTATGGTAGCCAATGGCTATATGAAATTAACTGAAATCTTGAAATGTTCTATTGAGCAGCAGAAATGTGGTCCTATTGGGTTTGTAATGTATAGCCAGTAGAAACTACAAACTGGATTTTGAATACTTATGATGAAATTAGGAATTAAAAATATCCAGGGCAGGTTGGTGTTCAGAGGAGAAGGGAAGGTGAGGGTGGAGGCAGGGGCTGTGGGAGGGGGATAGGAAAAGGGGGGCAATGATCAGGATAGAAGCTGAATAAATAAATAAATGTGTTACTGGGGAGAAAATCTCACTAAATGTTTATGGTTTTTTTTTAAATGGTAGCATTTTAGATAGGCTAGAGTTGGTTGAATATAATGTAATAGCACTACTGACTTAAGTGTATATTATTAAAATTCAATTTTAATTTCCTTCCTTTGTGTCGATGTGTGTGTGTGTGTGTGTGTGTGTGTGTGTGTGTGTGTTGCTAACAAAAAGCTCAAAATAACACATATAGCCCAGACATCCATGTTTAATTTCTTTCAGGCAGAACAATTCTAGGAGTTAAGAGAATAAATGCTATTTTAATAAACAGATGGAAAATAAATCCTAGCAATAGATTAGAGGTTATCACATTGGCTGGCCACGGAGGGCTCCCTTGACTTTTGACTTGAAATCTGACTTATATGAAGGTGTCAGTAGGTCTTGGGAGAAGTGTTTCTTAGGCAGAGTCAATGTTAAGCCCAAAACCCTCACGTGGGACACAAGTTTGGAGGATTCGAGTCACGAAGGGACTTCACCATGAGAAAGACACAGCCAGGCCACTCATCTCATTGCTGCCAGAGGTCAAATTCACTGGTTTATTTTTTCCTTTTCAACTTCTGTTAAGACTGAATGAGGTCACTAAGGTTCCAGAAGAAAAATTACAGGGATTTTGAATGCTGTAACTGTGGTAACTTGAATGATTCACATCTTACTGAAGTTTCCTCATCTGTAAAATGGAACAATAGTAGTAATTGTCTCATAGGGTCATTACAAAAATCAAACACAGAAGAATATGTACCTATGTCCTAAGTGGTCAATACGTTAGCTCTTCCACATATGTGCATATGTTCGTATCATCAGAGGATAGGTTCTTCATTTGTTTCTGTTGTTGTTTGTGTGTGTGTGTGTGTGTGTGTGTGTGTGTGTGTGTGTGTGTGTTTTGCTTTTAAATAAGGTTTCTCTGTGTAGTCTTGACTTCCCTGGAGCTCATTCTGCAAACTAGGTTGGCCTTGAACTCAGGCATCTACCTGTCTCTGACTCCCTAGTGCTGGGATTAGGGTGTGAGCTACCTGGCCTGAAAGATAGGTTCTTATTCCTCAACTTAACTATATGCATTTATCTGTAGGCTATCATAGGTGTGTGATGTCAGTTTCATCAAATACTGTTTTAAAACCATCCATGTGTTAAATATTTCTGCTTTTGAAATTAAATCATCATCTTTTTTTGTGGGTAAAAACAAGAGTTCATTAATACAAATAAAATTTTCACAGTATGAAAAAGAATACAAAGTAAGACAAAGTACATTAAAAGTATATGCACCTAATCATAAATTAAATCATCTTTACCTATTAGTTAATACATACTTTTTGTTTTGTTGTTGTTTTTAGAAAAAATGGGTTTATTGAGTATACTATAAAGGGCAATAGATTAGACAGTAGAAGCAATCCAATTATTTTACTGAGAGTTCAGTAATGAAACAAATATCATATAAGTCACCTTGCATCATTTTATTAGACAAATGAGAAGGCAAAAAGCAGTTTATAGGAAGCAGAAGAGGTAGTAGGGAAGAAAGGAAGGAAGGAAGGGAGGAAGGAACAAGGTCCTCTCATTACTTTTTTTTTTCACTTTGTATTCTCTTGGCAACAGGATTCTCTGAGTTAACATTTCTTGGTTTTGGGTGAGTGTAGGTTTATAGGATTTATGATATAATTATTTTCCATAGGCCAAATATATTGTTATGGATCTTTCTTTCATTATTTAACAGCTTATGACATATGTATTTTATTATATATTGCTTTAAATCATTTTAAAAATAGTTTAGGTTTAAATTAAATAAAAATATAAAGCATTGTTTCTATGAGAAAATGCATTCCAAGTTCCACAGAACCAAGTTATAAAAGAATTTTTGGAATACAGCCCATTTATAAATTCAGGAATTTCTCATATATTTTGGGGAGTGGGAATTCTTAAATATCTCATTAAACGTTCTCCTTGGAGAACATATTTCCTAAAAGGAAGGGTAAAATTTAGGACTGTTTATTTTTGACAGAGTCTCACTCTAGTCCAGGCAAACTTGGAACTCGTTATATAATCCAGAATTTGCAGCAATCCTCCTGTCTCAGTCTCTTCCCATGTGCTGGGATTATAAGCCTAAGCCATGATGCCTAATAAGAATTAACGTCTAGATAGCATGGTCAGAGAAAAATGTAGTATGAGATTTTCTTTGTGTAGGAAGTGCTATTTGCTGAAGGTTAACTAGAAGCCAGTGTTTCATTAAACCCGAAGGACGATGTTTTCAGAACTTCTTCCTTTAATTCCCTTTGAAGGCCTATTTTGTACTCTAGTTATGGATAAGAAAACTAACTGAGGTATCTGCAGATGAAGAACAATGATGCTGGAGTTGCATAGTCCAGAGCGTTCTGTAATAAACCTGTTATAGGGTGAGAATTGGATCCCGAAAGTATTGGGAACCATTGAAGCAGGGATACGACAGGATCATATTTATTTGATAGAACAGCCTGTGCATATGTTTGAGAGATACAGCAAATGAAGGCAAGGGAAACTACAGTTAATAGCACAAAATAAGGAATATTTTTTGGGAGTAAACAGAACTTTTAGAGAGTCTGGGGAAATGGGGGGGAAAAAGCAAAAAAGATTGAAAGAATTTGACAGTATTTGTTCCAAGTTGGGCAATGGAGTAAATGTGTTCACAGAGGAGGGGTTAGTGTTATGAGAGTTGGTGTGAGCTAACAAGTCAGTGGGTTGAAGCCGAGACGCTGGTGAAGTAACTGAATCACTTGTAGGTTTATTGCTCTAAAGCTCAAGATTAAAGACACGTTTGGGAGACTGTTAGGCTATTGGTCATCACCGAAGGCATGGATAGAGATAAGATTCTCTACAGGTGTGCATGTGGAAAAAGACGGTGGACAATAGGGAGTTGGGGGAATAATTGCTTTAAGTGAGACAATAGTGGGAGGGAAATGATGTAAGCAAGACTGAGCAAATGGGAAAAAATATCAAAGGATTGAGGTGTTGGAAGGGGAAAGTTTGCAGGAGTGAACTTCAGTATAGACTGCTGAAGGTCGCAAGAAGGTCAGAGAGTATGCAGAATAAACACATCACTTTAGGATATTAAATCGGTGTATGGCATCAGGAACTCTCAGGAACAAGTGTAGCAGAACAGAAATAAAAACCGAGTCACGGCACAAAAAATGAACGAGGGGTAAAGACCTGGGCACAATGAGTTTTGACTCTGAATTCTGAAGGGAAGGAACAAGAATGGCTGTTGTAGGGGACCTCAGAGAGGAGTCAGAGTTGTTTTCATGTTGAGCACTGTGACTACGATTTCATCACAAGCAGCTCCACAACCGAACAGTCGATATTAGATGACAAAATGTCCCCGATGTGCAAGGGGAGACAGGGCTCAGCATAGAGAGTCTCCTAGGCAGCAGGTTTGGTATCTTTCCATTGTAACTGTGTTGAAACTCTAGACAACCCCATAACAATAGGGTAACTTATATGTGTCCTTCATCAATTAGTAATCTTCATTTATTACCAATGGGAGCGTACGAAATGATTAATTTTCATTATGCTCTCAGAAAGAATAATGTCAATAGTCGTGGCCTTAATAACGTCTCCAGAGTTCCATTTCTCCTTTACTCATTCCTCAGATTTTATGGCTCATTAGAACATGCTCTCCGTTAATTGAACCAAAATTATGCTTACCGTCAGGGATATGATGATAAACCAAACCCAGTACCTGCCCTTGAGACACTCTAGTTTCATACAGGGCCCATTAGGAATGAATCTCAAAGTCCTTTTTGTCATTTCTGCCAATAACAAAACAGCCTGCATCCTGGGAGGTGAATAGTGACACAAACCTCCCTCCATCTTCCCTGTGCTCTGATGATATCTCAAAGCCAACGTCAGCTTCTCTTGGCATAGACTTTAAGTATTAGCTTCATGCGACAGTCCTATGAGTTCCTCTTGTGGAACTAAATCTAGTTACAGAGAGACACACAGGGAGAAAGCTTCTGGTTTAGCTTTCTGTCTCTGAGTAATAAGATACCAGAGAGAAAAAAATCAACTTAAAAGGAAAAAGGTTGCTGCATCGTATGTGTACCGGTGGTTCAAAGAGTCTTTAACTCTACTGTGCCAGCCCTGGGATGGTACATCCTTGGGAGCATGTGGTGGAAGAGTGTTACTTCATATGCAGTCCGACAGCAAAGCAAGAAACAGCAAGTGACAGGGTCCCAGGATATTCTCCAGACCAATGCTTCTCAACATTCCTAACGCTCTGATCCTTTAATATAGCCCCTTGTGTCTTGAGGACTCCCAACCATAAAATTAATTTTGTTACTACTTCGTAACCATGATTTTGCTACTGTTATGAATCACGGTAAATAATTTTGGACATTTGCCAAACTGGTAGCAACTCACAGGTTAAGAAGCACTGCTCTGTAGCCGTGCCCCGATAACCCAACTCTTCCCCAGTCTACAACTCTTAGCTGAGGATGCTGGGGATAAAGAAGTTATGCAACGCTTTTTAAATTTATCTCAAAATATGTTACGTTGGGGAAAAGCACAGTGTTTGGGACTTGGAACATCTGGGGCCATCGATCGCGTAGATCACTAGCTAAGAACAGAGCATTTAACGGCTTTTACCAGATGAAGACAGCACCCACCCTGCCTATTAGTTAGGTTCTAAGCTTTGATTTGTGTTACTGCCGTTAGCAACCCAATAAAGGAGCGGATCGATTGAAACGTGAATCCGTTGCTTTGAGACAGCGTCTTCTATCCTGTGCAGCAGAAGGCAGCCCAAGTTACTCATGGTTTGCTTCAGAATTCAGACCCTTGCCTCACCAGAGGCTTGGTCTGATTCAGAAGCACCTTTCCTTGCAGAGCGTCCTCTGTGTTCCCATCCAGGGTCGCGTCAGAGCACAACTGTGGTGGTGCGGCTGACTGATGCTTGGGCTGCTCACTAAGGAAGGTAACAGTAGCACGGTAGTCATGATCCCTATGTAGTCGTCACAACAAATCTCAGCCCAGAGAAGAGGCATGTGTCTGACCCCTCTGGGAGCCACTGTGTGAACTTAGCATTAGTAGAAAGAACTATTCCTCACATTATTACGATTCAAGACTATTGTTTGAGGGTACAAGACATTGTCAAAGTTAAGGGTTCTGATTGGCCTTGGGGAGCAGAAAAGAAGTCCAAGGGATGTGAAATCAGACTTTCTTGTAGTAAATTAGCACTCAACAATCTTGTTCATTGTCAGCCGAGAAGGAGTCATTCCCCCACTGATAGATCAGTTACGACACTAAATCCCTTTGCTACCCTGGTTCCTCTTGCAATGGCCATTAATGATTGACACCAGTGGTGATCTGAGTTATACATTACTCAGTAATTAAACTTTTCCTTTGCCCTGAATTCTGTGACTTAGAACGTATTACTCAGCTTTTTCCTCGTCTCCATTGTTTGAATCCCGAAAGGACAATAAGAACATTCTGAGTATTTGGAAAGAGTGTAGATTCAACACTGAGTAACTTGGCATTGCCTTTGTGTTAGTAAGGTACCCAGCAAAAAGTAGCCAGCACTATATATCTAGTGAACAATAGTGTTTGTTCCAAGCTTATCGATAGAAAGTCTTTAGGCAGTCATATATGTCAAATAATACATACGTTCATCAATTTAATCTTGACATTTTGTGCCTTCTGAACAGGTCCATCTTTTCTGTTAAGATTGAACCAACGACATATAAACATTTACTGAGAAAATATAATCCACAACACCCAATTTCTACAGCATTAAATGATAATCGTCCATGTATTCACACATGACTGATTTTCTGATGCCTTACTTAGGTTTACGGCTCATGTAAATACTTACCAAGTGTCTACAACCCTTGATAGCTTTATGCTTTATCCTCTCGATGTCTAAAGTTATGTTCCCATCGACAGGGATGAGGTATCTCATCAGACACAAGCTATTTGGGCCACGTCTGCTCTTAGGCATGGCAGGAGAGGTAAAGTGTACCTCTGGAATGCAGAACTTCAATTTGAGCCTGGGCAACTTCCTTCAACCCTGAGAGCATCAATTTCTTCATCTGGAAACTATGAATTATTTGCACCCCCTTGTAAGATTGAAGGAGATAATACATGTACGCAGATTAGTGGAGTGCACTTGTGGGCGAGCCTACTATGGTTAGGACTTAGCGATAGAGAAGACAGAGTTCACATGGCTTTGCCAAAATAGACTACTTGTATTGGTATCTAAGTTAAATCAGTGTTTTTGTTTTTGTTTTTTCAATTGCTAATCAATGATGTCCGTGCTCACGTGCCTCCCTTGGGAATCTGCCTCCGTTGGGAATGGTTGACCCTGACAGGAGATGTTTTGGGTTCTAATTTGCTGGAATGGAGCAAGGATGCTATTACTGGAGCATTTATGTATGAACATCCTGCAATGCTCAAGACACATCTGCTTCCCCACCCCAGCTTTCATTGAGCTTCCTGGTTCAAAATGCTAATAGAGTTGAAGTTGACCAGTCCTCGCTGACAAACCAGTTTGTCAAGAACCTGTGACTCTTCAGTCCCAGGTACAACACCATCACCTTCCGGGGCGGAGCTGTACCCAGTTCCCATTGCATGGCTGCACACATTAGTTTGCTTCATTCTAAAGATTCCTTAAGAGAAGGCTGGATTGGTATCTCCCTCCCCATCTGCCCTCCCTTTTTTTGCAGAGGAGGAGGAGGAGAGGAGTTAGGCTGAGAGGTTGACTTCCTCCCTGTAACACAGATTGTAATTAAACCCAGATGTTCCCCACGTACAGTGCTTCTGCCACTCTCGTGTGCCCCGTGGTGTGTTTCTGTGGGAGAACGCAGGAGGCATTTTAGACACGGTTCCTCCCCACAGATTCTTACTCAGCTGTTAGAGATCACACCCGTGGACGGTTATTTATACCTATTGGGCTGTAATACATGTGCGACGATCCCGCCCCTCCCCAGTGCTGCAGAACGTGGCTTTGCAGCTAAACTGAAACCTGAGGATTTCTCTGTCTCCTGAATCTTCGGCAACATAAATGTAGTAACCAGCCTGCAAAACAAGGGTGCTACCCTTTCTTTACAATCTGTCCTTTCAGAACATATGTCATCATGTTCCCTCTCCCCCTCCGGTCCTCCTACATAGCCCAGATGGTGCCAGCCCTGCTCCTTCAAACTTCTGCTTTCCTCTCCTTCCATTTCATGCCCATCCACTTCTGAGTAATTGAGTGTGAGGGGCTGAGGTTTAGTGATAGGATATTTGACCTGAAGTCCAGATGTCAAAAATGTACCAAAATGCAACCGTTTTTCCCACGTGAACTCTGTTCCCCTCAGATTAGTGGCTATCAGCGTGTCAGCATCTGCAGTTAGTTCGAGGAGTTCTGGGAAGCACTGACTTTTAATTCAGATCTTATGAAAGTCGAGAGAATGTATTTTAGGGGGAAAAAATTGACAGGAAATGCCTAGTCACTGCAAAGCTGCCTGATATCCCTGAAGAGCAATGTACTTCCCTCCTTGTGCGTGCTGGGTTTATGCTGTCAAATTACTTTGATATTATTTTGACAAATGAGTAAACCTGATTCAAGCTGATGCTCAGTCACAAAGAAGTTTTAATACCTAAACTATTAAAAAAAAAAAAACACCAAAAAACCTCAGCCCAAACGCCAGGTAATCATCTTTTCCACAGAGGAAATAAACAGATTTATGAATAAGTGAATATTTATTAACAAAAACTTATCAAAAGACTTTTAGAAAACTTTATAAGCTTTCTGATGTCATTAAATTTGCTCTGCCATTTTTATACAAATACATGTAATCAGCAGCACAATTGTTATCAAATGTTATGCGGTTATATGCATTTATCATTGCTCTATCATTTATCTATCATCTATCATAATATACCTATACCTATCTATAGATGGATGATTATCTATCTATCATTATCTATCACGTTTCTCATCAGCTAGTAGCACCAAATTCTCTAATTGAGCCTTGCTTTGTTCCCATGTTTATTCCACTGTGGAACGAGACCTTATAGAAAACTATGGGGAATTCAGTGGTGCTTCACAGAGGAACAACTTGGAAAGCTATAGACCCACACTGGCTTTCTTCCTGCCTAAGGACATGGAGGGAAGTGGAGTGTAAAACAGAATCTTTCTTGATTTATTTTTACTTGGGCTGCTTTGGAAGTTACTCAAAACTTATATCCTCCATAAAAGACAGAACTGAAAGCAGTAAAAGATGCAGCTTAGGCAGACACTACCAGCGGGTACTGTCATTTTCCTGAGTCCATCCCCCAGCCCTTGGAGTGGGCTGTTGAACCTAATTCAAAGCACATCCTATAATGACATCTTAGTGTCACCAATGCTTCCACAGGATACACAGGGTGCCTCTGGCCTGTCCATCTTCTATGATGTCATCCACCTGCTCAAATCACTCTCATGCCTTCCCAGGGTTTCTATGGGACTGAATCCTTGACGTGTTTTATGGAGCCCTCCGAGTTTTCTGTCTCACTCTCCTCTCTGTGGACACAGGTAACTGTGTGCAGGCAAATGGCCCATCAAAACTCTGTGCAATGACTAGTCTGTCTAGGGCACAGGGCTTAGCACAAGTTGTTGCTTTGAAGGCTTGAATATCATCGAGGAAGGTGGGTCTTTCACCTGATAGGCTGAAGAGAACAAGTTTGGCAGCCTCGTTGGCCACTCTGAGAAACCAAAGCTTTCTAGGGGACTCCCTTAAACATTACGACCTCATTTTTTGGTAGAACGAATTGTGTTGGAGGACCTTAATTTTTATGGATGTAAAGAAAGCCACTTTCTGGGCTGGAGAGATGGCTCAGAGGTTAAGAGCGCTGACTGCTCTTCCAGAGGTCCTGAGTTCAATTCCCAGCAACCACATGGTGGCTCACAACCATCTGTAATGAGATCTTGTGCTCTCTTCTGGCCTGCAGGCATGCATGCAGGGAGAACACTGTAAATAATAAATAATCTTTAAAAAAAAAAAAAAAAAAAGAAAGCCACTTTCTAGCATTTAACATTTGGGTCGAGATAATGGCACGCCAATATAAGGAATTAAAAAATTTTTTCTTTATGACTTCCTTGTGGCTTTGAGTTCATTGACTGAATAAATGTTTATCAAGAATCTACCAAGGTCCAACATTATAATTAGTTATGATTCACTTTTCCTGGAGTGTGAGATCCTACGATAGACTATTGGGAAATAGAAAATTGTAAATTATGTGTTAAGAGAGTCAGGGACAAGATGTTGAATTAAAGACAAGCAAGGAGAGTTCCCAGTCTGAATAAACTGGAGCCAAATGATATTTAATAAGCTGAGGAGAAATCAAAGGGTAAACAGCCATTCAAAGGAGGAAAGGTGAGCCTTCCAGGAAGAGACAATACCAAGAGGCTGAAATACAGTTGTAGAGCTTAGAGATTGTGTGGACTGAGGAGGAGGAAACATGAGAGGGGAATGTGAGGGCAAATATAGAACTTGCTGGAACCATAAGTTCTGTTAAATTGTTGAGATCTTGTTCCTATGTTATAACATGATTCCACTGATTATTTTTACAGGAATTACCTGACACACCAATACATATTCCCCTGTGTGTCTTTGGTTCCTAAGTCTTAAAAAAAAATACTTACACTGCATTGAGAATGCTTAGAATGAATCTTTTCTGTGGAGCATGTACAAAAACGCACATGAATTTCAAGTGAGCCATTTTATCTTTTGCTTCACTGGAGGAAATCAAAGGAGAAAGAAGTGCCACTCGAATGGGTCTTCCAGGAAAAACTTAACATTTTAAATCTTCCAGGTTTCGATAGCTACCGAGAATTTCAAAGTGGGATTTTGACTTCCAGAAAAGTGTTTCTAAGCAAGGTTTGGTTAAGCAGCCTGAGAACTGCATCTCATTTGAGCCACCCATCGATTTTAGCCTTCAGCATGTGTCATGGTCTATGTAGAAAACAATTTCGGGAAGCTGTATCGTACGTCATGGAGGCTGCATCCTTCCCAAGCCAGCCTCCCAGATAAGGCTTGTGGGGGCGAGAGGGTGCTGCCTCCCATTATGCACCAGGCACAGTGTGATTTTTGACAAGAGGGAAGATTCTAAGCACAAGTTGTTGAGGGAAAGTTCCAAATAATTTGAAAAATATGTGTGAAAATGTTCTTTCCTTACCTGTAACTCCACTTAAGACATCCACTGCCCATTCTTTTAACTGAGTAAACACCTAAGAGCAAGAATCCTAGCACGAAATAGTAAACCTGGTACAAGACTGAAGGTGGGTTGAAAAGTAAAAGCGGCTTTGACAAATTAAAAACGCATTTACCTAAGTCCAGAGTGTATTGGCTATAGAGGGGAAAGGCAAAGACTCCAGGCTGTCACTGAGATGAATAAAGTTTATATAAACTCTTGTGTTTAAGGCTGTATTAGCCAAATCTATAACAAGGTCATGAAATCAAATGGAAAACAACAACAATAACAACAACAACAAACAATGGATCTGATACTCTTCTATACATTCTCTTAGAATTATTTTCTTTCTTCTTCCAAAATGGATCTATTTTGTACCAATACAACTTCTTCTACCAGTAAGTTCCCCCTACTGAAACTATAATGAAGAGTGAAGTTGGTGCATGTTGTCCTTTGTGCGAGTTATATAATAGGCCTACTAGGTCGCTGTGAAGCCATACTTAGCTAATTGTAAAGAGGCCACCTCCTTGAAGAACACATGTTTGTGTCTCATATAACTAATTAATGAAGACTGGAATAATTGATGGTGAATGTAACTGAAGTCTGCTGGTAGACACTGAAGTTGACCTTCTCTCCGCCATTGGTACTTCATCAGTCATACCAAGGCAAGATAGTATGATGAAACAGCAGCTCTGTCCAATCCCAACAGTGTACATTCCATATGGCTAACACCTCAAAAGGTTATGGTAGGTGACTGAAACTGCGAGCCATTGAAAACCATTCTTTATAGCTTCAGATCACAGAGGTCCATTTCCATGAGTTATAAGGTGCTAATATGAGTCTGAGCTCAGTTTATTCACTTGTAAGTGGGGGAAGCTTTGCACCCCCTTAAACGCAACAAGACAGAACTGCACTGATCGCCTTTCGCACGATGTGAAAGCCAAGCCAGTGGTAAGGCTGCCTGCAGCAGTGCAGTCAGTCACACCAGTTGGCTAGCCGGGCCTGTGGGCGTCTGTGTGACGACAGTTCTGAGTAAGCGGATTTTTTAATAAAGTTGGCGAGAGGAGAGGAAGACAAAAATAAGGGGGGAAAAAGGTAATGATAAAACATGTTATGAGTTATGGGCCTGACTATAGAAAGTAATAAAGTTGAGTTAGCAGGGAAGCGAGAAGGGAAGGTGACCCCCACCGCCATCACAGGATTTCATAAGCATGATATTACAGTTTCTGTTTTGAAAACAATCAGAGATCAGAGATGGCTAGCTCCAATCCCTTGACCTCAGGTCAAGTGGTCTTGAGTGAAAGAAAAGTAGTTTTCCCTTCTATATTTAAAACCTTCCCTTCTTAGTTTAATCCTCTCCTTCCTTTGTGTCTGCCTTATCCCCCTTCTCCTCCCCTTCCTTCTATCCTTCCTTCTCTTCTCCCTTTTCTTTCTCTCCCTCCCCTTCCTCCATTTTCCTTCCTGTCTTCCCTCCTGCCTATCTGCCTCCGTTCCTCCTTCTCATCCCACCCTCTCCCTGGCTTCTCTCCTAACTCTCTTCCCTTCCTGTCTTCTCCTTTTCTCTTTTCACAGGGGCTCCCTATGTAGCCCAGGCTGTCCTCAAACTGCTAATCTAGCGCATATTCTGCACTATAAACATATCTGGTTTCCCTAACTTCACATAGAACAACTCTAACTTATAAATATGTAGTTACTTGAGGTCACAGAACCTTTAGGTAGAGACCAGCCTGCGGCTAGCAAATCCAAGCGTCATCACTCAGATCACATCACACATGATATTAAAGCTCTTCTATTTAGAAGTACAACATTAACTCTGGTTTTTCCGAGTTGCTCTTTTCTTTAGTAAAACCTCATCAACTTATGTAAATACGGTTTCCGAAGAGATCTTCCACATCGCCTTTGTGATGTGCTGCTTTGTTACAAATCTCATTTTGAGCTACTGTGTGTTTTTCCGTCTGAGGAAAATGGAATGGCTGTAGGTGACATCAATCTTTCTGGTCTTTTGTCTTCGTCTTGATGAGGGGCGAGGGGAGAGCTCTGTGCGTCTCTGCAGCTGTCTTTTATTTCAGTACGAAGATAATGGATAGCCTTTCGGAAGGGTCTGACTTCCATTTTTTGAAAATGGATCCGAATGGGAGTCAAGGAGCTGGTGCATCAGTTATTCACGGGATGCACAGGCCTGCAACAATAGCCCCCTTATTGAGAAGGGCTAAGCTCACCTGCAACGTTTTCTATCTATGACTGTGGCTGTGGCAAAGGCAAGTGCCGCTAAATAAATGCTGTTCAAACGGAAACACTTTAACCAACATTACAGAGAAATGCAGAAGCTTGAATAGTCTGGAATTTTCTTTTTACAGGGAAACTAGTATGCAAAATGAAGATTTTTTTTTTTAACTTAAAAAAATTCTATAACAGAAAAATTTAGTAGGGGGAAACCAGAAGGTATTTTAAGTTATTCTCCTTCTTTGGTGAAGTTTTAAAAAAAGGGTAAAGGTAAAATACAGCACTGAAGGCTAATGTTCTTTTACTTGAGAATCTGAGGCTTAGGTAATTCGCATGGCGTTCTGCTGTTTGGTTGTTCTCAACCCCTGGTTTAATGATGGGGGAAATTCAAAGTTCATCCATTCCTGCTGACTTTGAGTTACCTATGGTTTCCAGGACTAAGAACAAGGAACACAAAACAGAGCTGTGTTCCATGTCATGGCACATGAACCACCTGTTCATTTATTTTTTTTCCAGATCAGTTTACATAGTGTAACTCTACCTTTATTTTATCTACTCTTCAACTTAATTCACCCAACAGCAAAGGATCTAACTGGTAACATTGTCTTGATGACAGATAAGACAGGGTCACATGGCAGGGACGGGGGCTTCATTCTCCTTTTAAAAAGAAACTTCTTAAACCAGACACCAATCCCAAGTCCTTGCTGTACATTACAAACCTAAGGTACAGTTTGTAGCTCGCTGATGGCAAAAAAGAAATTATTTCTATGTTTTCTTAGAAATATTTCCTCCTGTAAGATAAAGACAACTTTATGTGTTGACAAGTTGTCCTGTGGACTGGATCTTATAATCCTACCAATTATTTTCCTAGTCATCAGACATTCAGGTAGTGGAGGACAGGACCCTAAGGGTTGGTGTCTGTGACAGCGAGGGGCAGAGGAGGCGCTGCCTGCCTTCAAAGCAAGAGATTTGCAAGCCTTCCACTTCTCAGTATCTTTGTGAATGAGGTAAGCAGTTATGCAAGCTTTGTGTTCCCTTTGTGCCTTCCTGTGTCTAAGGTACGACTGCTGATCATGATTATCCTTGAGTATACAATGGTAACTGTGAATGTGAAATGTCTAATTAAGGCTTCCCAAGAGGGTCTATATCTAGTTCTGCATTTTACATGATGTCTTAATGAGAAAGAGGACCCCATTATTCCATAATATCCCTTTTATTGTGACTGTTAGGATGGCTTTGTCTATAGATGTATAGGCGAAGGGGTGTTTCTTGCTATGCACATACATGAGGGTGCTTTCCCTGTCCCTACATAACCCAAGAGTTTGGGCAAGCACTGTCAGTAGGTCAGTTCAGGTGTCTTGCTCTTGTACTTAATGGCTGCCTGTCTCTAGGTTGCTTTCTAAGGAGGAGCTGGCAAGTACCAAGAGATATGTAGATATAACAGCTTTGTTTTCGAGGATGAGCAGGCATCATCTACATAAGGAGAAGATGTTATAGACAACACAGGAATGCCTTGTTTAGATGTATAAATATCTGGCAGTGTGTTTAGTTGAAAGGGAGAATCAGCACACAGCCAGTTTCTGGGTGACATTCTACAACTCATTGAGATAAAGTGAACATTGGGTGTCGTGTGAAACATCTAGGTAACAACAGATTCTGTGCCTTGATAAAGGTGACTCAATATTTTTTTTGCATCTCATGCCTGTACCATTAATGAGAGTAAACAATTCTCTAGAATATTTCTAGCTGTTAAATGTGAATCATCGCTTCCCTTTGCATCATGGCTCTCAGAGAGACATGGTAGAAGGAGCAGGCAGGTATAACACTTCTCTCTTCTCAGTAAAGCTGCTGAGTAAAGCATGGCTGAGGCTGTTTCCTCATACAGTTCCCACAGTTGCTATACAATTAATTAATATCAGTATATACCATTAATTTTAGAATATGGTATTGACATATTCCCCTCAATTCCTGTTATAAGAGTTGTTCTGTCTTATTTGCTCTGTTGCTTAGACTTAAAGGGACATCAAGGATAAATAATGACAGTAACTGTATCACTCTTTATGTAATGGAGGGGTTAATTTCCTCATTTTTATAAAAGCAATCGGATGATGCAGACGGTGGCATATCAGTCATGGGATGAGCTGTTGGAGTCACAAGAGCATGTTAAAGCCATAGTTCACATGATCCTACCTAAAATGGTTTTTATTGTTGTTATTTTTCTTTCTTTCTGGTCTGTTGTATTGGCACCAATATTGTAAATATATTTGACAGCAATGGAATGATTTTTTTTTTTTTTGGTTAGGAGGCAACCTGCGCTCACTGATGCAATGTATCCAGTGGTGGAATTAGGTTCACCTGGATTTGGGCCATAGCTCCCCAATTTCTTAGCCATGGTGTTTGTCATATATTAAATCACTCTTGAATCACAGTGTAGTATTTATAGAAGATGTAAGGGTCTTATGACAGAGCCCTGCCAAAGGAAGTATTCAGTTAATAATGCCTATTGCTTTTTTTAATGTAATTATTCATCAAAACATAAACTAGGTAATACTGGTAAAACTTGAAAGCGGGTATTCTAAGCAATCCTCCAAGGTATAGAAGAGATAATAATGGACATTTTGGGTAGAGTACTCAAAGGATAAACATGCTGAGAAAGAAATTAGGGAAAGAACACCTTTCACAATAGTCACAAATAATATAAAATATCTTGGTGTGACTCTAACCAAGCAAATGAAAGATCTGTATGACAAGAACTTTAAGTTTCTGAAGAAAGAAATTGAAGAAAATCTCAGAAGATGGAAAGATCTCCCATGCTCATGGATTGGCAAGATTAATATAATAAAAATGGTCATCTTGCTGAAAGCAATCTACAGATTCAATGCAATCCCCATCAGAATTCCAACTCAGTTCTTCAGGGAGTTAGGAAGAGCAATTTACAAATTCATTTGGAATAACAAAAAACCCAAGATAGCTAAAACTATCCTCAACAATAAAAGAACTTTTGGGGGAATCACCATCCCTGAGCTCAAGCTGTATTACAGAGGAATAGTGACAAAAAACTGTATAGTATTGGTACAGAGGCAGGCAGGTAGATCAATGAAATAGAATTGAAGACCTAGAAATGAACTTACACAGGTATGGTCACTTGATCTTTGACAAAGGAGATAAAAACCATCCAGTTTCAACAAATGGTGCTGGTTCAATTGGAAGTCAGCATGTAGAAGAATGCAAACCAATCCATGCTTATCTCCTTGCACAAAGCTCAAGTCCAAGTGGATCAAGGACCTCCACATAAAACCAGATACACTGAATCTAATAGAAGAAGAAGTGGGGAAGAGTCTCAAACACATGGACACAGGGGAAATTTTCCTGAATAAAATACCAATGGCTTATTCTCTAAGATCAAGAATTGACATATGCACCTTATAAAACTGCAAAGCTTCTGTAAGGCAAAGGACACTGTCCTTAGGACAAAACAAAAACCAACAGATTGGAAAAAGATCTTTACCAATTCTACATCTGATAGAGGGCTAATATCCAATATATACAAAGAACTCAAAGAGTTAGACTCCAGAGACTCAAATAACCCTATTAAAAATGGGGTACAGAACTAAACAAAGAATTCTCAGCTGAGAAATATCGAATGGCCAAGAAGCACCTAAAGAAGTGTTCAACATCCTTAGTCATCAGGGAAATGCACATCAAAATGACCCAGAGAGTTCACCCCACACCAGTCAGAATGGCTAAGATAAAAACTCAGGTGACAGCAAGGATGCTTACAAGATGTGGAGGAAGAGGAACACTCCTCCATTGTTGGTGGGATTGCAAACTGGTACAACCACTCTGGAAATCAGTCTGGAGATTCCTCAGAAAATTGGACATAGTACTTACTACCTGAGGACCCCAGCTATACCACTCCTGGGCATATATACCCAGAAGATGCGCCAACATATAAAAAGGACACATGCTCCACTATGTTCATCGCAGCCTTATTTATAATAGCCAGAAGCTGGAAAGAACCCAGATGCCCTTCAAAAGAGGAATGGATACAAAAAATGTGGTACATTTACACAATGGAGTACTACTCAGCTATTAAAAACAATGACTTCATGAAATTCTAATCAAATAGATGGAATTAGAAAATATCCTGAGTAAGGTAACCCAGTCACAAAAGAACACTCATGATATGTACTCACTGATTAGCCAAAAAACTCAGAATAGCCAAGATACAATTCACTGACCATGTGAAGCTTAAGAAGGAAGACCAAAATTTGGATACTTCAGTCCTTGTTAGGAGGGGGAACAAAATACTCATGGGAGTAAGAGGGTGGGAAGGACTTGGGAGAAAGAGAGAAGGGGGAGGAGGAAAAAAGAGGGACAGGTTCAGGTATGGGAGGAGACAGGGATGATATATAGAGGGTCCGGAATTTGAACAGAGGTGTGTAACAATGGGGGATGGGGAACTAGGAGTGGCCACCAGCAAGTCCCAGATGCCAGGAAAGCAAGAGGTTCCCAGGACCCAAAGGGCATGAGATTAGCTGAAATCCCAAAGGAAGGGGAGGGAGAACCTGTAGAGACCATATTTAGAAGTTAGGCAAGGCCCCCAGCTGGTGGATGGGACCACCCACTCATCTCCAAATTTTTAACCCGAATGGTTCCTGTCTAAAGAAAAAAAGGACAAAGTATGGAGTAGAATCTGAAGGAAAGGCCATCCAGAGACTGCACCACCTGAGGATCCTTCCCATATACAGACATCAAACCCAGACACTATTTCAAGTCAAGTGAAGAAGTGCTTGCTGACAGGAACCTGTGTAACTGTCTCCTGAGAGTCTCTGCCAGAGCCTGACAAACACAGAAGCAGTTAGACTGTATTGCTAATGTACTGTATACATAAATGAATTTTATTAGCTTTAGAATAAAAAAGTGTTGCCCAAGTATTGTTTTCTGACTGCTATTGAAATGCTTCACTTCAGCTTGGTTGTTATGGATTAATTTGTTGTGAAAGGGGATCAACTGAAAACAAACCAACATTTGTAACGTATTCTATAAGGAAAATTCATTCTGACTTTCAGACAAGTAAACTACAAGGGAAGCTCTAGAAAGTAGCATATTTGCAAACCAGTGGACAGAGTTACCTGTGAAAGTCAGTTCCTGAACTTTCAGAATGTTGAGACATTAGAACATTTATTAATTATAAATAACTAACCATGTTGTATTTGTCAATTTGGATTATTAACATATCAACTCTAAGTATACAATATATCAGCAATACAGTCTAACTATTTACCATTATATAGCCTATAATCACAAAAGATCAGGAGAGTTTCTTAATTTATTTTGGATGAATTTAATTATGAAGAAGACTTGAGGGAACCTCTGTGGAGATCTTCAATAGAGAATTCTAAGCCTTTCAATGATCTTGAAGGTTCAGTTCAATATATGCTTTTGAGTGGAACCTGCCCTCATTGAGACTTGGTACTACATGTTTTTCTGAACACAAAGTTGAATAAAAGTGTGGGGTTGACTGAAGTTCAGGAATGACACACAGGCTTAGCATGTTCTAGAATTACCTGGGGAAGAGACTTATCGAGAGAGGGATTGTTCAGATCATGTTGCCCTCTCTGCATGGTTTCGGAGCTTTGTCTTGATAACCTTAGTCAATAGGGAAGATTCAACCTGCTAGTGGACAGTACCATTCTGGGGTTATATCCTGACCTGAATAAAATAAAAGGAGAAAGTGAGCTGAATGCAAACATTAATTCATTCCTTCCCTCTCTACTTTTGACCTCCCACCATGATGGATTCTAACCTGTAACTGTGAGTTCAAATCAGACCTTTCTCCCTTAAGTTGTTTTTGTCAGTGTTTCTACCACAGCAGCAGGAAATGAAACCAAATCAGCACAGGTGAAGTCATGGGTTTGATTCCTAGCAACAAAACACAAAAGAACAAAGAAAATAGTATCATTGTTATACTTGCCAATGAAGATCAGGCCCAGCTTCAGATCACAGGGAAATCCAAACAACCACAGGATAAACAGTAGAGAATTACATTGCCCTGTTGAGGAAGGATGGAGTAAGGTAATGTAGGGTCACTGAGGTTCATCTCTCTGCCTTTCTGGTGTCTGTAGCTTCTGTTTCAAGATCACCTGATGACCCATTAAAGGTTCTGCAGCTGTGGCCATTCTTTTTGCATCTAAAACAGCAGAAGGCAGAGAGTAGAAGGATGGATACTGGTGTGTGGTGTGTGTGTGGTGTGTGTGTGTGTGTGTGTGTGTGTGTGGTGTGTGTGTGTGTGTGTGGTGTGTGTGTGTGTGTGTGGTGTGTGTGTGTGTGTGTGTGTGTGGTGTGTGTGTGTGTGTGGTGTGTGTGTGTGTGTGTGTGTGTGTGTGTGGTGTGTGTGTGTGTGTGTGTGGTGTGTGTGTGTGTGTGTGTGTGTGGTGTGTGTGTGTGTGTGTGTGTGGTGTGTGTGTGTGTGGTGTGTGTGTGTGTGTGTGTGTGTGTGGTGTGTGGTGTGTGTGTGTGTGTGTGTGTGTGTGTGTGTGTGTGTGTGTGTGTGTGGTGTGTGTGTGTGTGTGTGTGTGTGTGTGTGTGTGTGTGTGTGTGTGTGTGTGTGTGTGTGTGTGTGTGTGTGTGTGTGTGTGTGTGTGTGGTGTGTGTGTGTGTGTGTGTGTGTGTGTGTGGTGTGTGTGTGTGGTGTGTGTGTGTGTGGGGGTGTGTGTGTGTGTGTTTGTGTGTGTGGGTGTGTGTGTGAGTGTGTGTGTGTGTGTGTGGGGTGTGTGTATGTGTGTGTGTGTGTGTGTGTGTGTGTGTGGGTGTGTGTGTGTGTGTGTGGTTTTGTGTGTGTGTGGTTGTGTGTGTGTGTGGTGTGTGGTGTGTGTGGTGTGTGGTGTGTGTGGTGTGTGTGTGTGTGTGTGTGTGTGTGTGTGTGTGTGTGTGTGGTGTGTGTGTGTGTGTGTGTGTGTGTGTGTGTGTGTGTGTGTGTGTGTGTGTGTGTGTGTGTGTGTGTGTGTGTGTGTGTGTGTGTGTGTGTGTGTGTGTGTGTGTGTGTGTGTGTGTGTTTGTCTATATGTGGACAGCAGAGGTTCATGATGCTAGGTACCTTCCTTAATCTTTCTATACCTTACCACTTCTGTACAACTTATATTTTGAGATGAGGATTTTAGAGAACCTCAGGATGTGATGCAGGACGGGTGTTGTAGAGTCATGGAGTTAGCTAGATTGGGTGTCCAGAAGCTCCAGGAATCCTTCTGTCTCTACCTGCCAGGGCTGAATTTACACCCACGCACCATGGAACCTGGCTTTTATGTGAGTGTTGGGGATTGGATCTCAGGTCTTCATGCTTTGTGTATCAATTCCTTTACTAACAGTCACCTCTCCATCCCTACATCTTTCTCATTTTAAAGGAAAAGTACAGGTCGCAGACAATTTCCGTTTCCTGTTCATTTGTCAAGAATTTAGTCATGATGTCGCTCATGTGAGCAAGAAGACTGGAAAAATGACCTTTTAGCTGCCTAGCAATGTCTCTAACAAAAGCTCTGGGTTCTACTTACTGCACAAGAATATGAGGATGAATTTGGGGGAAGAGTCAGATAGGTATAGCAGTCATAAAGCAGGTCTAAGATAGAATCACTTAACAGGAAGGAAGAGAATTGTGATACTCGTCTCTAGGAGTGAAGAAGGGTCAGTCATAAAGGCCATGAGAGAGCAAACGCTCCTCTACATGCGGGAATGTCTCTACGAGAAAGGCAAGTGTCTGAAGGAGACTGTGGTGGTGTATCAGACGTGAAACCCTCTATCCCGGTTAAACCTTAAATACCATTTATGCTGAGGCTGAGCAAAGTATATTAAAGCCTTTGAATAGAACCTGAGAACCTCCCTGGAGATGTTTGAGTGCCTTGAAGGATCTTGGGAGCTTGATTGGGAAACACTGGATTAAAAGCATTGAAAAGGGCAAACTACTCGCTCTTCTGCCAGAGACAGAAAATTATAGTGGCTAAGGCTAGGACTAGAGACAAGCTCCTAGCTTTGAATCTTAATTCTCTCCTTTACCTGAGGCATGGGTTGGGGAAAATAATTTATTTTAATTTCAGTTTATACTCATTTGCAAACTTGGACAGTAGCACTCTGCTTCTATTTAGGAAGTGAATGGATATTGTCTGACATACAGTTTATGCTGGTAAAGCAGTTTAAAATCTAGAATAGTTTCTGCATTCACACAGTCAATAATTCAAAATATTATAAAAAGTCTAACTGTTTATTCCCTGTGTCCCTTTTCTGTTTTACTTGCTGGGAATAAAAAAAAAAAAAAGCCCTCCAGTGGCCTCATTTAATTAGACATACAAAAAGGACCCTGGCGACCCTAGTTTAGCATGGATTCAGTTAGGTTCTAAGTCAACGTTGTTCCTTGTTCTTAGATTCTAACTTACAGAAGGGTAGGGATTCTTCACGAAAACATGGGTGGTCCTGAATTAGAGTCCAGGGGTTATCTCTTCGTGTGAATTCAGCCATAAACTTTCAAAAGTGCTACTTCTTCACACATCACAGGGATAATGGTATCTTAGAGGAGTTTAGTGAGACCCAAATGAAATGATGGACCCTGGATGCTGCATATGACCTTAGCCAAAAGGCCGAGAAGCGATACTGGATGCTGACTTTGGTGTTCAACACATGGTAAATGCCCAGTGAGTTACAACCATGGCTATGACATAGATTGAAGACATCGTGATGCAGGATAGATGTTGAACTGTCATACCAGATAACTCAGCCTTCTGAATGCAATCTACCATATAGGAGTTGTGGGAATCCATCTATCAAGATAGATCGGCACACTTGTGGAGGTAAGAGGAGAAAGTAAGGGAACAATGTCTGGTAAACAGGAGGTGAATTCTCCGCTGTGACTCCCCTTACAGACTGTATACCTTCAGCCTCAACTCAACGCTAGTCAAAATGTGTCTATAAATTTCCTTTTCCTTTCTTTTATTCCTTCTTTCTTAGCTCAGGCTTCATGGTTTCTGTGTAGCCATGGTTGACCTGGCCCTCCTGAATGTGCTTCTATCTCTCAACTGCTGGGGTGAGAGGCATGTGCCACCACTCCCAGTACGGATATCGGTTTCCTGGGAACAGTCTTGTCATGTGCAAAGATCAAGACTGAAATTTGGCCACTTCGCTAAGGGGGAAACAGTGATTTCCATGAACGATTCTGTGAAAACTCGGTGCAGAGATGGCAGAATGAAATAGCATGTGAAAGTAATGTTTCAACTCATTTCTTGGAATTTCTGGGCAAAGAGTCTCCTAAATAACAGCACATGTTAACACGACCATAATCAATTATTTCAGAAAACAGAAAGGGTCCTCTGAGACCTATTTATCCAAAGCATACTGAGCACTGCTAGGAAATTCTCAGAACTAGGCGGATCAGCTCTGGAAATGGTTTAGCTTTCTGACACGGATGTCCATAGGTCTCGGTGCTGTATAATCTGCATCTTCTTCAGTTAACATAGAATGGTCCGCCCATGGTGGCTATGAGATTCGAGATGCTGTAGGATGAGTGATTTATAGCTAGCTAGGTGTTCTGTCTCTGCCAAGGGACCTTTATGGATCTATATATCCAGAAACATATATCCTGATGAAGAAGGGTTAATGGTAAGCTGTGTCCATGACCTGGTGAATGGCACACATGGCCCAAAGGAGGGCATTGATGTTTTCAAGTTTGCTTTGTTCCAGCAATTTCTGGATGTTTAAGTATTTAAATCTGGGGAAAGTTTTAATCCTCTCATATCAAGCTTCAACTAAATATTGTAATTTAAAGTAAAAAGACCCTTTTGATCACCTCACAGAAATTTGTTCTAAATAATGTAAAGGTTTTGTTTCTTTGTTTGTTTTTTGCTACACCATATCTTTGAGTTATTTTTTGACAAAACTAAGTTGAAGCAAGCCTTTTGTTACTTTACGTTTAAAGAGACAACTTCTAAAGCACTGTATATTTTTATGTAGAAACGGATGCTAATGTGATCTGTCCAGTGCACATGAACTTACAATGACTTTTGAAAAAAAAATAAAAGGAAACAAAACAAACCTAAAAAACCAAACAAAACAAAAATCAAAAAACAAACAATAATAAAATCCCAAGGAAATAAAACAGAATGTTGAACTATTTTTGGATTTCTTGCACAACACTCTGGGCAATGATAGTATATAATACACTTTAAAACTGGAACAGTTCGAGTAAACCATTGTGAACCACCAATGAGAGAAAAAGGCAACAATTTCTACAAAAGGACCATTTCATTTGGGGCCCAAATTATAGTTCTTCAGGGGTATAAGAAGTTCACCAGATGGGAGGCTGCCTGAATTTTATATATATATATATATATATATATATATATATATATATATATATATATATCTTTGTCTTCTGAAAGAAAGAGGCATTTGTTTCCTGACATGTTATCAAGAAAATTGTTCATTTTTTATTCTTCGTCTGTCACTCAAAGTTGTCACTACACTTAGTGGCTATTTATTTATTCTGCACATCATTCCTACCTCTAATAGTGCTGTCAGCCTGTCTGGTATTTCATGTGCCAGCAACACATTTCTTTATACTTCAAATACAACTTCTGGAGAGTAACCTCCTCCTCCTGTTCCACACTCCAGCCCAGTCACTGGGAGAAGTTCTCAACTGCTCACCGTCTTTCTCTGTTTCTGTTACTATTCAAAATGGAAACTAGTGATATTTCCTTGAGCAGCTCAGTCTGATTTTCAATTATTTCTTCAGTTCAAGTGTTCAGGCTTGTTGATACTGTCCTGCACTTTCTTTGGGAGGAATGGCACACATTCAGATTTGAGTAGGGCAAAGGAAATGCCTAAGTTGACCTGGAACTCTACTGTCATAAATGTTTCAATAGACCGAGCTCAATAGGAACTATTAAGAAACTCCTAAAGCAGCTCTCATCACACTTTTATTTCCATATTGACCTAAGTGCTAACCAGGCCCACAGCAGAGGCTTAAACAACCAAGTGGGAAGCCCATCTAATGCATGATTAGTTCACACTATTTTCCCCCAAAGCAAACAAACAACAAACAAACCCCCCAAAAAAACAAAAAACTCCCTGTGATAGTTTGTATATGCTCAGCCCAGGGAGGGCTCTATTAGAAGGTGTGGCCCTGTTGGTGTAGGTGTGCCACTGTGGGTGTGGGCTATAAGATCCTAGCTGCCTGGAAGTCAGTATTCTGCTAGCAGCCTTCAGATAAAGATATAGAACTCTCAGCTCTGCCTGTACCATGCCTGCCTGGATGCTGCCATGTTCCCCCCTTGATGATAATGGACTGAACCTCTGAACCTGTAAGCCCCAATTAAATGTTACTTTGGTCATGGTGTCTATTCACAGCAGTAAAATCCTAAGACACTCCCAAACTACAAAAACCATCTCCCCAAATCCAAAACAAACAACAAAACAAGCCTTAAAATACACACACACACACACACACACACACACACACACACACACACACTCACACTCACACACACACACAAACTGGGTAAGTAGCAGAATAGAGTCTTTGGATGCTTCTTATACTGGCAATATGATGCATAATTACAAATGCATTTTAAGCTTCTCTAGCCTAGCGATCCCCTCGATGTTGGAGTGAAAATGGAAGTCATTACATACAATAGAGCTGTTCGTTAAGATTGTTCCGCAAAGATCTTCATTAGGATTCCTAATTTAAGTGTTTAAAGCAACAACCCATTTACCAAGAAAATATTAATTGATACCTGAGGAAAAGAAAGATTTTTAACAGAGTTACCTGAAACAATCACGGCAGTACTCTAAAATGTTCTTACCTAAATGAACTTTAAAAGGGGGTGGCGGGAAATGCCAAATGGCTTTAGAAGTTGCTCTTCCAAGAGAAACTTTTATTGTTGGATTTCTTCTTTTCGGGGGACAAATGCTTCATGCTCTATGTCTATTGTAATTACTTTCTAGCTTATGATTACTGAATCTAGTCACGAAACAGTCAAAAAGGTCCAGAGAGGCTAAAAATCTATCCACAGAAGGAAAGAAAATACCTCCTGAGGAATTTAATTCTCTTCACATAACCGATGGCTGCGTCATATGAGATACCAGAGAGATAGCCTATAATTGGATGAGGAGACAGGGTCCAGTCCTGACTTGCCCAGTAGAACGTCTCCTGGCCACATTGTGCTTCAGTTTTTCACATACAAAACCAGTTACACCAGATACTCTCTACCTTCCTTTCCAATTCAAATATTTTATTTAACAATTTAGCAATTGATTTACATTGCACACAAGTATGGGGGAAGGTTAGAAATACAGTTTCACAGTTTAGGTTGATACTTTTTGATACAGAGAAGAAATAAGTTGCAGTGACTAACACCGTGAGAATGCGAATGTTCTTGATCTTAGAAATGAGGTCTATACTCCGCATTAGACGTTGGACTAAAACACTCAGCAAGGTGAGTATCTTGAGCTTGGGATAGCTGTTCCTTCTGAACTAGTTTTTCAACCTTGGCAATGCTGACATGTGGGGATGAATATTTCTGTTGTACAGAGTGCTGTCCTATCTATGTCAGTACACATGCTAGTTTCTCTTATTTATCTACGAGATGCCAGTTCCATCCCTTCACCTTATATTGAGGCAACTAAAAATATCTTCCCATTCATAGTGCCTCAATGAGCATCACTCTCTAAGATAAACTAGTCTCTAGCCTCCTGTACTACTCTCTTCTGAAGGTACTAGAGTTTTGATACTCGGACCTGTTTGAACAGATACCTAAAGAACAGAGGCGGTGTAAATAGTCCTATGAGCAGTAACACATTAATGGTATTAGCTATTATTATGTTTTAATAAAGTTGGAATATATGCTTCTTAAGTGAGGCATCACACAATCTAAGCTTCCTGAATTTGGTGTCGATGAAGTGAACTCCTGTATCATAGAAAAGATGCGGTCTTTATCCCCAGGGACTTTGTTTTCTGGCAGGGGAGACATCCCATCCCTGAATTTAAAATGAGTATCTGACCATTTAGAAAGTGAGGGAGTGCTGAAGAGTGAAGACTAGAGGGCGAAGGACTGGTAAGAAATGGGGGAGAATTTCTTACGGTGGGAGGCACCACAAGGCAGAGGCAGGAGGCTTGCTGTGGGCGAGCGATAGCAGATGCAGTGAGGATGAAAAGCAAGGGATGAAACCCAGGAAGATGGGCGGTGGGCGGTGGGCGGTGGGCGGTGGGCGGGGGGCGGGGGGCGGTGGGGGGTGGGCGGTGGGCGGTGGGCGCAGACTACTAGCCCAGCAGGAGGAATGGGTTCTGCAGATCTGGTGAACAGCATGGTGACTACGGTTACTAACAATGTATGCTTGAAACTTGCTAAGTGAACGGAATTTAGATATTCTCACCACATCCCCACACACGCATGCGTGTGCACATGACCCATTCCTACGATAGGAGCTTTGAAGGATATTGAATGAAGACTCGAAATACCATCTTACCTCCCAAGGTGACAACCAAAGCGGGGGCTTACTTTTCCTTTTCCATTACCCACAAAAACGTGACTAGTACCAACATGTCGAATTCGTCCCACCTTATACATAGCCATACCAGAGTTAACTAGATTCCTCATGGGTTAGCTCTCGTGTTAAATGCTGCCTGTATTGCTGCAGAAGGTGGATAAATCCACCTTCTAAATCCACCTTAGTTTTGTTTCTACCGCAGACAGCAAGTCCAGAGATATTTGACATAAGAAGCCACACAGAATTCTGGCTAGCACATGGATATTAGATTTGGATGAATTTTCAGTTGAGTCCAATGCCAGAGGGTACTATCTGTAGGGTCGCTCTTAGTCCTTCACCTGTAAAAATGGAAATAAAGTCAGTTTTGATGGAGTCAGAGATATAGCAGATATTTTAGGAATAATTAATTATATTTTATATTAAAAATTCATAACAGAACATCAGTTTATTTCTTATCTTATTTTCAGTAGGAATGGGTATTGAACTCAGGGTCTCATACATACTAGGCAAGGATTCTACCACTGAACTAGACCCAAAGTCACATTTGTCTTTAGTTGATATTTCAAGACAAGATCTAAGTTGCCCTGGGTAGCTTGAATTCTCTCTGTAGGGCAGGCAGTCCTTGAAAGTTTAATTCTCCTGCCTCAACTTCCTGGGTATCTGGGGTTATAGATCTTCACTACCTGACTGGAATATCTTCTATCTTAATAAGGACTCTATCATTGTAGTTGTGTTGTTATTCATGCTACAATATAAATAATTCTCCTTGGTGCCTTTAAATATATACTCTAATCCTTGTATGGTTGCCTTGTGCACATAAATATATACTGTAAGTGAATAGAAAGGGAAAATCTATTACTGAAAAGGTAGAAGAGGAGAGTGTCAGTTGTGTGCAGTGGATAGAAAGGGCTCAAATTTGCTTTTGTTATAAACAAAATGCCAGGTGAAGAAGAGCACATGCCAAATTTCCCGGAAGGATGAGGGGCTCAAAGTAAGGCTAGCCTGATCGCTGAGCTGTGACCCATGGCCCCATGAAAACAATCCTTCCTGGAAAAGCAAACAGGTTTTGGAAGAAATCTACTGTGCTTTTGGTCCTTAGAGTATCAGCTTTTCTGTTTGCTTTCCTGTATCTCCTTATTCCCTATCAAGGGTAACCGGAAGGGGGATCACAAACAGTTAAAACACATCCTATCCTTCCAACCTGGGAAAAGGCTAGAAAGAGATCTGCCGTAATCCAAAGGGAGAGTTGATGTCGAAGCCTTGTTCTAGGGTTGCTCTTTCCCAGAGGTTTCTCTGCAGAAAGAAGCGAACTGCATAGACGAGGTAGCTATCCAGGAAGTCCTTTCAAATAGAAACTAAGAAAAAGGAACATAGATTAAGCAAAGCTCTTCAGCTAAAAGAGCTCTAACCTCTGGGAAGTCCGGAGAAGGGAAGGCAGGGCTCATGAAAGAGAAGAGACTTAATCCTTAGGCCATGGAAGTTCCTGGGTTTTAGGAGACTGGATGGATGCTAGTTTACCAAACCCAATGGAATCCCCTCAGCCCCTTGACTCTATTCCCATACGTAGTCTGCAGATCTTGATTGATCAGGGAAGCAAAGAATGCTCTCCTGTCAAAGGCAGGCCTAATGGCAGTTTTAAAATAGTCTCTTGTCCTTCAAACTCTATAATGGCCCTTGGTTTTCCTTCCTGTTAGCACCTTTCTGTTCTGAACTATGCCTTAGCTTGACCTATTTTTTTCCCCCTAGATTCTGTGACTTTCTTCATTTCCTTCTATCTGCTGGCTTCTGTTCTGTCTCCAGGCCAGCAGTCCAGTGTGTTCCTATAATCCGTTTTCATCATCCGTTTGGGTTGTTCTCTGAGCCTTGTATTATACTACAGTGTTGGTCAAGGCTCGATGGAACAACGGAAGAAGGTCTATGAGATGTAAGAAGGAATGGTCCAGTGTTTTACAACTACAACAGCCAGGGATGAATTAATCCTTTCAAATGTTCTCACACTATTTTCATTTTGTTGAGTCGATCGACCAACAGTTGTGCACCCTTCCTACTGTGTGTGAAGTGTCTCTTCATGGAGGTACTGGGACAGGGCACCATTGCAAAGGTCAGAATGGAATAGAATTGTATGATTTTGCCTGGTGTGACATTAAAGATCTCAGTCTAGGAAGTGGTTTGCATAGCACAAAAGGAACACAGAAGAGCAAACGAAGGTGTGTAGCAGAAGAACAATGTGCTCAGAGGGTAGGACGGACATCTGAAGTTATCAAACAGAGCCGCCAAGTCTTCTAGGGAAATCCTGCTACACAGTGATGAAGGTGGTTTCCCTCACACCAGTGTCTACCCACTTAGAAATGTGCAGTATCTGTGGTTTGAAGTAGAAGAAAATTTCCCCCCCAGTCCTTCTCACCTCTGTTGACCATTCTTGTACTCTGTGGATCATGTTAGCATCCTGGAGTTCAATCTTGCACGGGATGGGTTCCTTATAGGCTTTCTTATCCAGATGCTACTTTGAAATTTGATGTTCATGAAATATGGCACCGTATTAGAACAATAGACACTTTCCAGGGACCATTCAAGCCTCAGCTTTGCCACAGTTTTGGAAAGGGCACAGCCTTTGCACTGTTTAATTCCCATCTCTGTCTCGACTTTAAGTAAATACTCTCTAGCTTCCTTAAGGTTATTTGCTTAGAAATACGGTTGCATTATTATATCATATAATAACTCATTAAAGATGACATAAATCCATGTTAGCATTCTATTTTAAGCTGTTCTCCTCCATCTTTTTTTCTCCTCGATGTCCATTATATAAAGATTATAAAAGTACATTGGCCCAAATGTTATTTCTAAGTAAAATGCATTATTCTTATCAACTGCAGTTCTGCTGAAGGTGAAAAATCGAGATCGGCTTAAAGGAAAAAAATCATATGCGATTAAACTCAGCGTCTGACATGCATAACTGGCAACTGTTAAAAGTAATGTTTTAAAATAATGCCTGGTAATGCAGGAAGTGGTTGCTACGAAACATAAATGAAAAAAGCAAAGTGCAGTCCTACGAGGATGGTGTGGTTTTAAGAAGTTAAAAACATTGGAAGGAAACTACTGAATGCTAAGAGTTTCTACCTGAGACAAGGCTACGGCTGCTTTAAGATATTTTTTCTTTTCATGTGTCTGTGCTTTGCAAGCTTTTTATTTTAAAGTGTATATAATCACAAGGAAACGTAAATTGTGCTTGTTTCTGATCTTCTGATATCTTTTCAAGCATCTAAGTTTGGAAACTCACTTGAAACCTCCTCTTCTTGATTTGCTTTGGTTCCTATATTTTTCTTTGTTTTCAGGAAGTGCAGAGTCTCAGGGAGCTTGGGCTGGACTTCAACTAAGTAATATCAAATTAATGTAGAAACTCATGAACATTCTACCTCACCCTCATAAGTGTAATATTGCAGGTATGATGCTACCATGCCCGGCTGGATTATGTAATTCTGCTTTCTTATCATTTGTATCTCCGGCTTTGTGTGTTTGTTTAAAAAAATCAAACTAAACAGGACATTGCATAAAGCCTATATGCGATAAACAGAAATATTATTGCTTTTTTAAATGCTTCATGTCTAAAGAAGAACAGAACACCATGAGCTATTAGAAGAAAATCAAAGTCAAGAGCACCGTTGGGCGAGAATGAAGAGCTGTGGCAGGCTTTGTTATAGGCGCCTTCCTGTAACCCCATTGGCTGTATAACTCAAAAGATGAACAAATGGATATTCAGTGCAGCCATGTGACTCTATCGGGACAAACAGAGTCCATGCTGCCCCAGAAGGGTCTGTCTTCTCCTTCTTGTGTTTGATTTGATTGTAAGTAAATCTATGTGCTGACATGTGCACACCAGTATAATCACACAATTAAAAATTTGTTAAGGTGTGCATGAAGGAAAGTGTGTGTGTGTGTGCTCACACATTTTCCCGATTTTTGCAAATCTCTTTGACTTGTGTGTACTGCATGTAAGTTCCCTGTCGTTGGTGCAAGACTGCATTAATTCCCTTTTAACTTCCCTCAGTTGTGGAAAGTTCCTACACTTTTCAGTTCTCAGTGCCTTCCATTCAGACTCTCAGTAAGTGCTTTTACCTACCTGCTACATCTTAATAGTTTATACAACTCCCAGAACACTACTATTTTGGATCCAGCAAGGGTTCAGTACATTTCATTATGCTGGTATTATATGTGGATAGATAAAGGCTAACGAGACAACAAAGATTTCTAGACAATTAAAAGAACAAGTGTGGGAGCCATGGCTGTGATCTCATGTGCGTCTTTATAAAATCAGGGAAATGAAATTGGCCTGTTTTGCAGTTGGCTTTTGGACAAGAATGTTATAAGATGCACACATTATTAATGCTGCTTAGATAACTACTTTTATGTATATTACTTCCTAGCAGAAGAAGCTTAAGTAGTGACAGTTTTCTTAGGAGTTAAAGTATAGTAGTATTAATTGGGTTTCAAATACATTGCTGAAACAAAGACACTTTGATAAGGCCAACAAGAAAAACCTTCCTGTGTAGATTGACAGTGACAATCACATGATATATAAAGTATTTGATAAGACCAATAAGGCATGGCTTTGTAGCTCAGGCTTGCCTTGAACTCAGTGTAGCCTGGGCTGATTCTCAACTCATGTTTTTCCTGCTTCAACTTCTTGAGTACTTGATTTACATCAGTGGATTGGTAGACCTAGTATCTTAGGGTTTTTATTGCAGTGATCAAACACCATGACCAAAAAGCAAGTTGGGAGGAAAGGGTTTATTTGACTTACACTTCCAGATCATATTCCATCATTAGAGAAAGTCAGGACATGAATGTAAGATGATGTCAACACGCAGGTGTGGGCAGGTACAAGATGGAACGAGGCCTGTCATTGGGCGAGAAGGAAGGATGGGAGGGAGAAAAGTTTGAGGGAAGAGGAGGAGAGTGGAACAGAAAGGAGGGGAGGAGACTGGGAGAGCCGGGGGGAGAGAGAGAACATGGAGGATGACATTAAGATTCCATGCTGTACCTTTACAAGTTGTTATGAATGTTCTTAAGGGATGTGTACAGGGCTCTGTATGTTTAGGTGGGCAATTCTATCTTATCAATTGGATCAGAGGTTATTGTGTTGTGTGTTCTTTCATGTGCAGATTTAACTGGGATATTGAGCCGCCCTGGAATTAGGATGTGCATTTCTACCACGGTAGCAGCCTGCCTTGGGAACTGGATGGGTAGAGAGATTGTTACCAGGCTCAGAGAGAGGCCTTCAGCAGTGTGATATGGGATGGAGCAAAGCGGGCGAGAGGCTTTGCTGACTGAGATTAAGATATCTATCAGATATCTTGGGGCACTGTGGTGCCAGACCATAAGTGGCGTAAAAGACAGCATTTTATTTTTTATATAATTATACAACAACACGTGAACTCAAGAGGATGTAGAACCTGGAAGCAGGAGCTGATGCAGAGGCCACGGAGAAGTGCTGCTAACTGGTTTGGCTTCACATGGATTACTCAGCCAGCTTTCTTATAAAACCCAGGTCTACCAGCCCAGGGAATGGCAACACTCACAAGGGACCGGGCCCTCCCCGATTAATCACTGATTGAGAAAATGCCTCACAGCTGGAGCTCATGGAAACATTTCCTCATCTGAGGCGCCTTCCTCTCTGATGACTCTAACTTGTGTCAAGCTGACACACAGAATCAGCCCGTACGCCTAGCCTACCCATTTGAAAACCATGTTTTAGTTAGTAAAACATTATCTGCATTTTAAAATGAGTTGGCTTATGCATCAACTGATAAGGTATCTACTCATTTCCTTGGAGTTCTGCCAATGACAACCTGGAATACAAGAAGGAAAGACTTTTGGGTTTTTTCCCTTCAATGATCCAGTAACTTATGTACAACAAAGACAGACAATACTAAATGATGGTGGATTAAGAAGATGCTCTTGGAGTACAGAGGCAATCGGTCTAAAGACATCACGAATTCTACCAAGGATTCACGAAGTAAAACCCGTGTGAAATGGTGGCCAAGGTGATCGTCCTAGTGATTTTTTTTTTTTTTTTTTTTGGAAGGATTTGCATTGATCATGAAGCAGTCAGCCCAGATCCAGAGCAGTGCGGTGAGCAAAGCAACTCAGCTGTCAGTAGTAATTTCTGAATGTATTAAATAATTTACTCGCATTTCTCAAAAAAAATATATTAAGGGAACACACAGCTCTGAAAATTTTCCTCATGGGGTATGTTGGTGGGGGAGGGATGTGAAGGGAGGTTCATATTCACTGTAACATGGGTAACATTCTCCAGCATAAAGAAAAAGTATGATTAAAAACTTCCTCCAAACTCCATTTTTCTTTTTTTATGACCCACTGCCTCTATGGCCAGCCTCTTCCCTGAGCCCCTGTCTCCAGGCCCAGCTTGGCCTTTACATCCCCTGCCCACTGTCTCCTCCCCTGCATTGTAGTTGACTTAGCATACTTTACAGCTCACTCTGCTTCCTGCTGCCTGCGGGTGGTGGAGCATTGTTCTCTATTGGCTCTGATTGTTCTCCGTGTCAAAGCATTGTTTTCTTTTGACATCTCTTCTCAGGAGATGGAGGTGGAAATTGTTGTGCAAAACCGTAATCTGAGTATGCTAGAAAGACTCCAAAAGCGCTAGCTTTTGTGTTGCTCTAGAGGAGAAACTCTTCAGAAACCCTACCCGAGGCAAGTCTAGCTCAGGACCCCCCTCCCCACCCCCCCATGCTTCAGCTGTGTCTGAGCTTTGCGTGTGTGTGTGTGTGTGTGTGTGTGTGTGTGTGTGTGTGTGTGTGTGCACGCGCGAGTGTTGCTGTCTACTTCCTTGTAGCTCAGGAAATAGCCTTCAACTGTAGAAGCACAGGGTCGTCGTTACACACACATAGGATGCCATGTGAAGGACAGATTAAAGGCAAGAATATACCTTATATGTTTCCTCTCGTCTATCTACTTCAGTATTACCCAGGGTTCTGGGTTTGAGAACTTTTGCTTTTTTATTCCTGTTTGGTTTTATGGCCTCATTCAGAAAAAAGAAAGTGAGACCCTTTCATATTAATGCTCATGACCATGTACGTATGACAGGAAGCAATTAATGATCACCAAAATGTTACATTTCCTAAAATCCATCCAATGAATAAATAGGCGTGAATATCAGTCATTTTTTTAAATAGTTAAGGAGGCTTTGCTTCAGTGTTGGATGACAAAATATACATAAGGTTTGGGTAATGACATGGAGCACAGAAAATAATTTGATTGGTATTATAAAAGTCCCATCTATGTCCTCTTCCACCCAACTCATCTCCGAACCAGAAATGCTAATAAGCTGGAAATTGATGGGTGTGAGCCTCCAACAACTCTTGTTTCCTCACTCTTATGGCAAAGACTGATGGCTCAAACTCCAGCAGACGATTCATTCTAATTTTTTATTGAATGAAAATGAAATCTGCCTGAATCAGAGCACAGACCGATTGGAGAGCCGCAGTGTGTCCTGTTCTGTATAAACTACGTATCTGGTCTCGGCGTAATCATAGAGTGGCCAGGGATGAATCATCTGGGAGACCTATTTAAAGAAGGAAGAAAAGTCACAGGCTTAAGAATGACCCTAATCAGGTGCTGACAATTGTGTGTTGAAAGTTCTATGTAAAGCCCAACTTTCCAACCACAAAAAGGGCCGTGTTTTTGTTCAACATTTCGGAGTGTAGAAATTAGAGGAAAGCTGATCTAAGATGAAAGACCTAGAAATAGTTTTAGCTTTCATGGTTGACACAGAAAAAAAAAAAAAAAAGAAATCTATTGAACAGATTAAACAAATAAATGTCAAGTCGTGCGTTTAACTTGAATTCCCATGAGAATTTACAGTATTTGTAAGAAGACTCCAAAGTTTATTTTTGATATTAGATAGGCCAGGTCATAAGCCCCAACTGAGGAGCTCATCAGATTCTGCACAGGTAATGCTCTCGGCAGCTTTCTCGTGCATCCGCCTATGTTTTATTCCCTTGGGTATTTCTTACTTTTTTTTTTTTTTTGGTCATTGTGGTCGTTCAACAGCATAGGACTATCTTTTTTCTCGTGCGAGGCATTGTGTTAAGTGTGGGGATATAAGATATGTCACCCTCCCTTAAGTTTTTAAGGCAAGAAAACTAGACTTCAACTGTACACTGCCCCTAAGTGCTGAGACAAAAATAAACCCAGATGCTAATTGAGACTGAGAAATCTCTGAAGGCTTCCAGGAAGGCCTGGCTCGTGGGCTGAGCTTTTATAAAGTAATGTATTTACTGAGATGAAGGAGAGGCTTAGAATGTGGCTGGGAAGTGCGTACATTCTGCATCCAGGCTATCTGGGTTCTCTCAAGCCTTGGGTGTGTTCATGATTACCCATAAGCTTAGGCAAGTCACCCAACCTCTTGGTCTCTCAGTTTCCTCCAACGCTGCTGTCATTGACCCTTTCGAAGGCCGAGAGGACAAAAAAGGTGAGTCCCTATTTTGAAGGAATCTGAACAGTGTTTACGTCACGTAAAAGTGTTCTATAAGTGTGATGGGAAAGGAAAGGGAGACACGGTAAGTATTCTAGGTAGGAAACACAGCTAGTTCAGTGGTCCCGTGGGATGTGCACGACACCCTCGGAAAGTGATTCGGAACAGACGGGGCCGGCTTCATTGCTCGGGAGTGTTAAAGAGATAAGGCTGCAAAAGTTGACGGCTTGGGTAAGGAATGTGGTTATTATTCCAGATACCGTGAGGATCACAGACATATTTTAAACAAGAGAGAAGACTAGACTCCCATTTCAAACAGGGCAGGGCAATCTGTTAGTTCTGTGAAGACTGGAGGCAGAGGTGACTTTTTCCACCAATTACCTAGTAATGAGTTAAGAGGGGTACCACTGAAATGTCCTCATTCACAGACCCTTCCCAATGGCCTTTGACTCAGCAGATTTGTGTCAAATGCAACAATTATCTTTTAAATCAGAATCTCAGAGATTTTTTTTTTTTACTTTGAGAGGATGTTATGGTTCGATTATGAAATGTCTCCCACTGGGGCTCCTGTTTTGAATGATCAAATCCCTGGCTGGTGGCACTATTTCACTATTTGAGGGAGCTTGTGAGTCTCAAAAAGGTGAGACTTAGCCAGAAGCAGCAACTTATTAGAGGATTGAGTATCTCCTCTGTGGCCCCTTTCTTCATACTCTGCTTCCTGTCTAGCAGGCTATGAACAGGTTCTCTTCGATGGTCATCTCAATGATGTCACCTCACAACTGGCCCAGAAATACAGAACCTCATGACAATGGACAGAACCTCCTGAGACTGTGATGCAGAGAAATGATTTTCGTGTGAGGTTAGCGAGATCAAATTTTGGCATGTTAACATCGGAGTGTCACTGGGTAGAAGAGGTTCTTCCATAGTGCCTATGCGTGGCTATAGGTTGGGAAAAGGGATTTGGGCTGGAGAGACAAAACTGCAAGTCACACGTCTGTTAACAGTAGCTGAAGCTTTGCAAACTCCCTCTCACCAGTGAGGGTTATGCAGTCTTCATTTACTTGTCACTTTATTCATTCGCTCAATCATTCATTCAACAAAAAAATTTTTTATCAAGTATGCATCTGTGTATGGTGTACATGTATGTGAGCGTGTGTGTGTGTGTGTGTGTGTGTGTGTGTGCGCGCGAGTGTGTGGTCAGTGTCTGTGTACAGGTGTACATGCCCATGAACTTCCATAAATAGGTCAGAGAGGGATGTTGGGTATATTCCTCTATCACTTTCCACCTTATTCCTAGAAGTTCTAGCGAACGTGACACCATTTTGGCTAGACTGGCAGGTGAGCTCTTGGGAGCCGCACCTGTCTTTGTCCATTAATGGTGGGGTTACAGACTTTTTCATGCAAGCAGCGGGATTTGAACTCGTATCTGCATGCTTGTAGAATAAGTAGTCTTATCATGGATCCTCTTATTAGCCGCCAAATAAACTAAGTTTAAGTGCCCATTTGTACCAGGCAGGGTTGCACGCACTGTTTATATAATCGATACCATGAAGGAGTAAGAGAAAATAAAAAGCAGGAAGTCAAAACCAACAGTGAAGAGCACGCCAAGTGATGTCAAGACTCCCGGCAAAGGAAGGAAAGGGCGAGATAGATGTGTAAATGCAGAGATGGCTACAGAATTCTCTGCCCGCACGGATGCCCCTTTGCCGTTTTTTCACAGCCAGTCCTATCAAGAGGTGAGAGAGATGGTTTCTTAACTACCAACTAGACTTGGTCATGTGATTTCTAGTGTCCAATAGGGCACTAACAAAATACTGAAGTCTCTGTGTTTTATGCCTTACTCTTGCTGCTTTGGGGGACCCTGTGATTATAGTCAGGGAAGTAGACCCCTAGACAAACTTGCTGGCAATTCCTGACCGGTGGTCCTGTTCAGCCACAGGAAGCCAATGGCAACAAATAGTCATGCCAAACACCAGCCATTGATTCAGTTCCTGGCCAATCTACACACACTGTACTGCTGCGGACACCCAGCCACTCCTGGCAGATACATTGTCTGGCAAAGACCAGCTCAAAACAGTGGTGGGCAGGAAAGTGAACATTGTTTTAAGTTTCATTGTTCTGAGGATAATCTCTTACATCGCACAAATCGGCTGTTATAACAAGTTGCTGTTGGTTGAGTGCCATGAGTTTCCAGTGTCTCAATTCTCCTGGTGTTGTATCTGCTTTGTTTAACCCCCTCATCCAAATGCATTGTTCTAGGCAGACATAATAAATCCTAGTATTGGAGAATAGAGTGGACAGGTCATATAGAATTATTGATTCATGCCACAATGTAAATAATTAAAAGAAAGAAACGTGCTGAGCAAAAGAAGCCAGATGAGAGGAACGCAGTCCCCATTCTCTGCATTCCCCCTTATGTGCAATTCTAGAATGGCGCATGTCCTCATGTACAATGACAGAAAACCAATCTGCAGTTGCCTGGTGGTAGGGATGAAAGAGTGGCTACCAAGGGATGTTAAGAAAATCTTGGGGTGATAAAGAGTACATACATTGTCTTGATTGTGATGCTGACTCATGGGTCAATACTATGTACATATAAAAAGCCCCAGAACTGCTCATTTTAAAGAAGTACCATTTAATAGCAGGGTTGGTGGTGCATGTCTGCAATTTCAGTGTTCAATAGGATCAGGGTTTAAGGCAAACTTCAGATACACAATGAGTTAGATAGAAGCTATCTTCAGTTACCTGAGACTGTTCAAAACCAAAAAAGATGGCGGTGGCACAGATACCCATTGGTTAAGAGCACTGACTACTCTTTTAGAGGACCCAGGTTCAATTCCAAATACTCACATGGGGGCTCACAACCATCTCTAACTCCAGTTACAGGGAAGACAATGTCCTCTTCTGGCCTCCTTGGGTACCAGGCATGCATATGATACACAAACATAAATGTTGGCAAAACACCCACACATATAAAATAAATAATCATAAAATTTTTTTGCCATTTTGTTAAATTTTATTTTTCTTGGATATTTTATGTATTTACATTTCAAATGTTATCTCCTTTCCCCCCTCTCATACCCCTCTCTCCTCCCCCTGCTTCTATGAGGATGCTCCTACTCCTACCTACCCATTCCCACCTCAACTCCTTGGCATTACCCTACATTGGGGAAACAAGCCTTTCCAGGACCAATGGCTTCTCCTCCCTTTGATGTCCGACAAGGACATTCTCTGCTACATATGCAGCTGGAGCCATGGGTCCCTTCATGGTTGGTGATTTTTTTTTCTTTTTTTTTCGGAGCTGGGGACTGAACCCAGGGCCTTGCGCTTGCTAGGGAAGCACTCTACCACTGAGCTAAATCCCCAACCCCTTTGGTTGGGGATTTAGTCCCTGGGAGCAAGGGGGTCTGGTTGGTTGATATTGTTGTTCTTCCTATGGGATTGCAAAGCCCTTCAGCTCCTTCAGTCTTTTCTCCAACTCCTCTATTGTGATCCCTTTGCTCAGTCCAATGGTTAACTGCAACCATCCTTATCTGTATCAGTAGGGCTCTGGCAGAACCTCTCAGTAGACACCCATATCTGGCTCTGTCAAGAGGCACTTCTTGGCATCAGCAATAGAAACTAGGTTTGGTGGCTGTATGTGGAATGGATCCCCAGGTGGGCAGTCTCTGGATGACCTTTTTCTTCCATCCCTGAATCATAAACTTTTAACAAAAGCTGTGTAGTTTAATGTGCCTTAGTTATATCTTAATAAAGCTCTTAAGGAAAGAGTGAGCCTAATGAACAAAACTTTCCAATTGGCTTCTAATTCATGAATGAGATACAGAGTCAAAATAATATTCCCACAAAAATGTCCAATCCTCAAGTTTCCAGAGCTACATGTGACTCTGAGGAACTGTGCACCTGTATACTACCTTATGAGGCAAAGAAACTTTTAGATGTATTTAGAGGACTAGAGCTAGAGATCAGGAAGTTATCCAAGATTGATTGTGTAAGCTCAGTAATAACTATGAGTCCAGATAATGGAAGGGTCTTTACCAGTTAGGTTATGGAGAAGAGGTAGAAAAAGGTGGAGGAAGAGGAGGAGGAGAAGTAAGAGGAAGAGGAGGAGGAGGGGGGAGGGGGGAGAAAGTTGGGAAGGAGGAGAGTTTGATGCCAGAAATAGTGGCATCTCTGATCTACAACTGGGCCTCAGTTTCAGGAACATGACAATGAGAACTTTAATTTTTATTCTTACAAAGATTTAAATTCCACGAATAATTTAAGTGCCCACAAAACAGTTCCTTTCCTAGAATTTCTAAAAGGAATTATAGCTTGTAGTCACCTTCATGAGAAACATAGTGGCTAGCACCTTGACCTTGCCAGAAAACATGAGAGAGCACTAAATCGGTGATGTTTTATCCCACCGAGTAGCAGTTGATTAGAGCAGTTCGAGAAAAATTAACGTAGCACTTTTTTTTTTTACTGCAACCAGCTGAAGTTACCGACAAAGTAACTATTTGAATGGTCTGCATTTCCTAGCAGTTGGATCACAAATAATGAAGTCACTGTATTTTGCCCAAGGCATGTCCCTTAGGTATGGTAAGGACTGGTTATAACTCTTGGGACCTCCAATCTTAGTCATACATTGATGGCATTTTCTTCCAGAGGTAGAAATATCCACCATTAAATAGTTGTCCCATAAACTTCACAATACAGTTTGTGTTTTTTTTTTTTTTTTAATTTACGTTTTTAAACTTTATTGCTTGAGAATTTCATACATGGATACAATGTATTTTGTTCATATCTACTCCTCATCATTATCACACAATGTGTCTCTCCTTCAACTTCATGTCCTCTCAGGTTGAAATTCCAGTGTGAGTGAGGGACTCATGACCTTTTTTTTTTTGTTTGCTTGTTTAATGCAAAATTTTAAAGCCATCAAATTCCAAAGGAAAACATGGTGATTTGTAGGGGGTTTGGGAAGGGTGGTGGTGGCGCAAAATAACCCTTTAAAGTTTCAAAATCTTTAAACAGACTTCTCAGCTAAACTTCTAACTCAACTCTTTGCTTTTGAAGTTGCACCACCCTCAAACGTACTGCCTATCCCTTTGCGGAAAGGCCGTGATGGAGACTCACCGGAAGTGAGGATGGAGCAACTGTACAGTCGTAAAGCCCTTTTTATGACTGCTGCGGGGTAAGCTCAGTATCAGTTGCTAAGGATGATAATATTGTTGCTGCTAGTCAAGACAATTTCCGTTTGAGTGGTACTGCTTTCACCTAACTTCAAGGGATTAGCAGAAGAAAGCTTCCTTTGGGGTCTGGGAAATGGATCAGTTGCCCCCGTGTTTGCCTGATAGTTGCACGATCTGAGTTTGATTCCCGGGAACCAATGTAAAGAAACAGGGGATGGAGACCTGTGCATGTGATTACAGCGCGGGGCTTAGGAAGAAGGACAACAGGCTTACAGCCCAGCCAGCCTACCCTAATCATTGAGAAACCTTGTCTTAAAAACAACAACAACAACAACAACAACAACAACAATAACCAAACCAACACCCAAAATCCAACATAGACTGTTTCCTGAGGAACCACACCCTAGGTTGACCTGTGACGTCTACATACTACATACAACACACACACACACATGCACACACACACACACATGCACACACACACACACACACACACACACACACACACGCACATGAACATGCACACTCACAGTGATTTTACCTTTTAAGTGTTAATCCAGCTAAGACGATCTCGGTTACTTTCTGTGGTTGCCCAACCCCTCAGGCCCCACCCTCAATAGTTCCTGTTTCTATTGAGACAGAAGCAGGAAGAGAAAGTGACACCGAGATGCTGATCAAGTGGAATCCAGTCAGTTGCTTCTTTCTCCCCCATGAGAGTGGGTGTATGGAGTGACAGAGCACAGGCTATTCTTCTCTTTTTCCAATGACCTTGAGCTCCCTCCAGACTCGTCCCTTATCAGTGCATGGCAATGAGCTGGAAGATTCCTAAAGTTCTGTTGTCTCTCAAAACAAAACAGAACATTCCAACCAAATTTAAACCGAACCATTTACAACATTTACAATTCTATTATATATCGGTTTTCCTGCCTGGCATTTATTTGAGGAAAGGCTCTCTCGGATATGAGGGAGTTGGTTTTAGAAAATTAAATCAGACAAACTAAAATGATGATATGATTCAGAAGAAGAAAGAAGATACATTGTGTGATAGGAGAATTATTTTTGGAGCACTTATTTTCCTGACTTCCAGTGCACAGAGGAGAAAACATATGGACGGTATTGCTAATTTAGGGCTCTGCTTGCTTTAGGCCCTGGATGCAGGTTCTACGATACAGGCAGTTCTTTGGTCTCCATTTTTGAATGGAGTGCTGCAAGAGATGCCTGTCATGGGGAGCATCGTTCTGCAGTCAGACAACAGAGTTCACGTAGGTACTTGTCACTGTGGCTGCAAGCAGGCATTGCCTTCCTTCCCAGTGTGCACGCCGCCGTTAGGGCTGGATGAGCACAGGAGCGCTGTGTGGGCAGCCTGGAGAGTGGGTATTTCGATTTGAAAATTTTGTTAGTTGCCATAGTAATTGTCACAATTACGTGGCTTGTTCTGTCTTCATGGTAGTGAACGCATCTTAAAAGCACCCGGCAAGCAGTTTTAACCCCACCCTCTTTGCTTGTGAGTGTTCTCTCCCTCTCTCTCTCCCCTCCCCTCCCCTCCCTCCCCTCCTCCTCCCTCCCTCCTCCTCCCTCCCTCCCCTCCTCTCTCCTCCCCTTCTCCCCTCCCTTCTCTCCCTCTCCCTCCCCCCTCTCCCTCCCTCTCCTCTCCTCTCCCTCCCTCCCTCTCCCTCTCCCTCCCTCTCCCCTCTCCCCTCTCCCTCTCCCTCTCCCTCTCCCCTCTCCCTCAAATGCATGCTCATGGAGAAAAAAAACAACAATCCTGTGGGCTAGATTTTAAGTTCAAGGAAAGCAAATTAAAAAAAAAAAACTACCACTTGCATATCTCTAGGTAAATATGTCCATCTTCTAACCATGTACTAGGGAAATCAATAGAGAAATCAACAGGAAGTGATTGCTTTTTTTCAAAACAAGGAGCCCTTGCTCCTTTTGTAAAAAGAACAGGGAGCTTCTCGGCAGTGAATGCGTGGTGTCAGCTGAGGGCTACTCAGGCAAAGGGTGCGATGTTTGCTGCATCCTGAGGTCTCTCTGGGGCTGTGCAGTGTGCTGTTCAGCTATGGCTGACTGCTTCCTCCCTAGCTGCAGCTCGGGGAGACTTACAGGTGGCTTTGGGGATGTGCTTATTTGACTGAAATATTTACATATTGAAATTACATGAACTTGGATGTCTAGGGCTAAGTCATTACAGATATATATATATATATATATATATATATATATATATTCTGAGTATTAATTCTGAATTTAATATAGAAAAATACTACCTGGTGACAATGGCACACGCCTTTAATCCCAGCACTTGGGAGGCAGAGGCAAGCAGATCTCTGTGTGTTTGGGGCCAGCCTGGTCTACAGAGTGGATTCCAAGACAACCATGGCTACACAGAAAAACCCCGTTTTGAAACAAAACACGACAACAATAATAACGACAACACAAGCAAAAACAAGAAGAAGAAAAAAAGAAAGAAAGAAAGAAAGAAAGCAAGCCAGGAAGGATGCCTTCTTTGGGTTACTGTTTTTAACAGAGTGGGTAGGCATGGCTGTGGTATTGAACCATATCACAAGGAGATTAAAGTGCTACTATTAGTCGACAGATTCATGAAAGAAACAGAATGTAACGACTGTTTTATTTTTGGGGTCAGGATGGCTATAGATACTGGGTTAAGGGCAGTGGGAATTTATTGCTTCTTAACTGTTATCAACTAAATAGTCTGAAAAAACCCCCGAGATAAATGGCTGTTAAATGGTACTTACTCTATTTAACATATGAAGCTCATCAGTCTATCAATTAAAAGTGAGCATTATCAACACTAGGCTCCTTCTGGGACCACAGGCTTCATTGTCTTGGTTGCCTGTTTATTTCCGGTGTTGGTATTTCAAGTGAACTTTTTCTTTTAGACTTATATACTACTGCTTTTTAAAGCCAGATAAAGGGGTTTGATAGCAGAAATTAAAATGACAGTGAGCTATCACTGTGTATGTATGAGAAAAGCCAAAATCTAGACATCAACATCAGATACTACTCACGTTATAGCGTGTAAAGAATCATATTTCCTGCTAGTGGCGATGTGAAGTGGTATAACTTGTTTAGAAGATAGGTTGGCAGTGTTAAACATGCCTAAAACATGCCTGCATGTATGTTTAGATGTTAAGAAGTGTTATTTAGCTACTTGATATACTCAGAAAAGTGAAAATGTATACACACGTGCAGGGTTTTATTTCTGTGAAGAGACAGCACGACCAAGGGTCAACAAGGACAACATTTAACTGGGGATGGCTTACAGTTTCAGGGGTTCAGTCCATCCATTATCATTGTGGCAGGAAGCATGGCAGTGTCCAGGCAGACATGAGGCTGGAGGAGGAATTGAGAGTTCTATATCTTGATCTGAAAGCGGTAATAAGGAGGAGACTGTGTGACTGGGTATAGCTTGAGCATGGGAGATCAGAAAGCCTGTCCCCACAGTGACATATTACCTCCAACAAGGTCACACCGCCTAACAGTGGCACTCCCCATGGGCCAACCATTCAAACACGAGTCTATGGGGACTATACCTATTCAAACCAACACACACACACACACACACACACACACACACACACACACACACACTACATAAAACCCCAAACCCCAAAACCAATTAAACAAAACTCAACTTGGGCATGGGTGTTTATAGCAAATTTATTATTAATTGTTGGAAACTGCCAATAGAAATTTCTGGTGTTACATGATGTTTTTCTGGAAGCTGTCTTGTAAGAGGGCACGTGATGTTTTGCTGAAAAAAGGCACGAGAGAGAGAGAGAGAGAGAGAGAGAGAGAGAGAGAGAGAGAGAGAATGATGTTTAGAAAGAATATAAATGGATGCTGACAAACAGTGAGAGGATGCTTTTGCATTGCTACATCATGCAATGCTTTGCTGGTCTTTGCTAATTCTGGCTGCTTCTGCTGACTCGTGCTGATTCGGTGGAGCCTTGCTGTTTCTGCTGGATTGTACCACCACCAATGATTCCTGTTTGGTGTTTGCTATTGAACTGAACTAGTGGTATCCTGACAAAGAAGAGTAGACTCAACCCAAGGAACTACTTCTAAACAGGTCCACAATACCCTTTCTTTATTAACATTCTTTTCCCCCTACTTCTGGTCAGTGGTTTAGAAGGGAGGTTGAAGCATTTAAGTACCTTAAATAAAGTAGGTTTTGAAAAAAATGTAAGACTATACATCCAAAACGATTTCAGTAAGTAAATGGATAAACTGTGGTTAACTAGATAATGAATTGTACTAAAATGATAGGAGCTATCAAACCAGGAGATACAGGGAAAAAACTCAAATGAATGCTGCTAAGTAAAAGACACCAGTCTGAAGAGGCTGCATATTGTATGATTCCAGGTATATTAGACTCTACAGAAAGCAAAATTCTTGAGACACTAAGATTAGTGTTTGTCAGGGGTTAGCAAGGAAGAAAGAAATGAATAGATGGGTAGAGAAAAAACACTGAATATATTATACTGGTGACTATATACCTTTATATGCACATATAAATGCATATATGTATATATATTCCAAGAGTGAGCAGTAAGGTATGGTGTGGACTTTGAGGGACAATAATGTGTTGCACTAGGAGCATCAGTTGTAAAAGCGTCACTGCTCTGCAAGAGGGATGTCGGTCATAGAGGAGTCTAAGTGCAAGAGAGAATGGGGAGCAAATGGGAAACCCTTGCCCTTTGCTTTTAGTTGTCTTGAGAACCTAAAATTTCTCTGAAAAAAGAATTTAAAAAGTTTAATGATAACAATTTAATACACTCCTGGGAAATTATTTTCACTGAAGCCATTTTCAGGGAAAATGATGTTATTGTCCGGCCCTTCTATGCCATTTCCCCTCCTGCTGGGAAGCAGAGCATTGAGCAAATGTTAAATTTTTATTAAAAAGGAAACAATATACAGTGATATATAGTCCCAACTTCAGCTCTTAAGTTTTTATTAAATGCATGAATGCATTTAATTGAGAAAAGTAAAAAAAGACACCAACTAGTGATAGCGTTATTTTTTAAATCCCCTTTTTACTTAAATATTTTACATTTATTTTAAATAAGCAAGGCATTCTTATAATTTAAAATTCATAAAAGTGAGAAGTATCATTTACTTTAGAATCTCCCATTTTGGTCATTTATGGGTCTAGTACTTTGGGTAACAGCCAGTACAAAGTCTCAAATATCATTCTAGAATTTGTTCTTGCTTGTAAAAACAAATTATCTTTTGTCTTTTTATCTGAAAGATTTCAATATTATATATACTACTCCTTTGAATCCAACAAATGTTCTATACAGCTCAATTTTTAATCAGACCCTTTTCACTAGTATATCATTGGTACTATTCAACTTTACCGTACAAGAAAAATATTTAAATGCACTTTTGGTACCACTTGTAATTTTCCTTACTAAATTGAATAGCAGGTGCTGTGGACTAATGCATTTGATTTTCATTGAGAGTGTGCCGAAATTACTAAATAATTCCAGGGCAGTTACCATATTTAAGATGTGATTCTACCATTCCTAGAAAAGCCATGTTTTGTGGTCATGGATAGCAATGCTAAGTTTTATTTTTAATAGATGTCATTGTCCTTGACAAAAGCATTTTTGTTTCTGTTATATACTGATTTCTTGGTTGTCAGTTGTTTAGGGTACCAGGAAAGACTGATAATATGTGTCCATTGTGTTTTTGGGTTCTAAGGGCAATAGTTGGATGTCCATAGACAGTCTCTTTAGAGCTTTCAATACAATGAGATAGTTTTGAGTATTGTCCTACTTGGAGCCAGCAAGATTCTAAGAAGTTATGAGAAACCAAGGTGAACCAAACTGAAATGAAATGAAAGAAAACAAAATATATGCTTCCAGTTCTTCAGGAACCTGGATTTTTGGCAGTTGAATAAAACAAAACAAAACAAAACACCAACAATAACAACAAGCAACCGATGTTGAGTGATGTTAAATTTACTTGGTTGACAACGTCTGTTAGTTTCACTGTGTCTCTGTTTAGTTTCTGTTTCAGTGAACTGTCCATGGTAAGAGTGGGGTGTTGAAGCCTCCCACTATTATGATGTGAGGTGCAATGTGTGCTTTGAGATTTAGTAACGTTTCTTTTATGAATGTGGGTACTCTTGCATTTGGGGCATAGATGTTCAGAATTGAGACTTCCTCCAGATGGATTTTTCCTTTGGTGAATATGAAGTACCCTATGTACATCTCATTTGATAGCTTTTGGTTGAAAGTCTACTTTATGGGACATTAGAATGACAACTGCCACTTATTTCTTGGGACCGTTTGCTTGGAAAACTTTTTTCCAACCCTTTACTCTGAGGTAGTACCTGTCTTTGTCATTGAGGTGTGTTTATTGTATGCTGCGAAATGCTGGATCCTGTTTACGTATTCAGTCTGTTAGCCTGTGCCATTTATTGAGAAATTGAGTCCATTAATGCTGGGAGATATCAAAGACAGATGATTGTTTATTCCTGTTATTTTTGTTGCTGAAGGTGATATAATGTGTATGCAATTCTCTTCTTTTGAGTTCGTTGTAAGATGTTTAATTTCTCCTGTTTTCTTGGGTGTAATTACCCTCGTGTTGGAGTTTTCCTTCCAGTATCCTGTTTTGGCTAGATTGGTATATATGTATGTATATACAATGTATATATTTTTTCCATTTGGTTTTGTCATGGAATATCTTTGCTTCTCCACCTATGGTGATTGAGAGTTTTGCTGGGTATAGTAGCCTGGGCTGGCATTTGTTTTCTCTTAGGGTTTGCATGACCTCTGTCCAGGATCTTCTGGCTTTTGGAGTCTCTGTTGAGAATTGTGGTATAATTCTGGTAGGTCTGCCTTTATATGTTATTTGGCCTTTTCCCCTTACAGCTTTTAATATTCTTTCTTGGTTCTGTGCTTTAGTGTTTTGATTATTATGTGACAAGAGAATTTTCATTTCTGGTTCTATCTATTTAGTGTTCTGTCGGCTTCTTGTACATTTATGGCCATCTCTTTCTTTAGGTTAAGGAAGTTTTCTTTTGTGATTTTGTTGAACATGGTTTCTGGCCCGTTGAGCTGGGAATCTTCACTCTCTTCTATTCCTATTACTCTTAGGTTTGATCTTTTCATTATGTCCTCAATTTCTTGGATATTTTTGGTTGGGAGCTTTTTATACTTTGTATTTTCTTTGACAAGTGTGTCAAAATCTTCTATGGTATCTTTTATACCTGAGATTCTCTCTTTTGGTGATGCTTGATCTTGTTCCTAGTTGCCCGTCACCAGGATTGTGTCCATTTGTGTTTTCTTTATTGTTTCTATTTCCATTTTTAGGTCTTGGACAATTTTGTTCAATTCACTCACTTGCTTAATTCTATTTTCCTGTATTTCTTTAAGGGATTAAGATTTGATTAATGGAACCTCATGAAACTGAAAAGCATCTGTAAGGCAAAGGACAATAGGACTAATCGGCAACCTACAGATTGGGAAAAAAGTTTTTACTAACCCCACATCTAATGGAAGTCTAAGATCCAAAATATAAAAAGAACTCAAGAAGTTAACCTCCAGAAAACCAAATAACCCAATTAAAAATGGGGTACAGAGTTAAACAGAGAATTCATAACAGAAGAATCTTGAATGCTGAGAATCACTTAAAGAAATGTTCAAAGTCCTTAGTCATCAGGGAAATGCAAATCAAAATGACAATGACCCTGAGATTCCACCTCATACCAATAAGAATGACTAAGTTCAAAAACTCAAGTGACAGCACATGCTGGCTAAGATGTTGCTTGTGGGAGTGCAAATGGTTCAACCACTCTAGAAATCAATCTGGTGGTTCCTCAGAAAATTGGAAATAGTTCTACCTAAAGACAAAGTTATACTACTCGGGCATATATTCAAAAGATTTTTCACCATACCTTCTCTATCATGTTCACAGCAGCCTTATATGTAGTAGCCAGAAGCTGTAAACAACCCAGATGTCCCTCAATCAAGGAATGGTTACAGAAATGTGGTTCAGTTACACAATGGAATACTAGCCAAAATACCCAATAATGGTCAGAGGGAACTGGAAGAGTCTACCTCCCGTAGATAGACAGGGCTTCAAGTGGAGGGACAGGGTTACTAACCCACAGTTAAAATTTGTAATCCAGAACTGTTTCTGTCTAAAAGAACTGCAGGGACAAAAATGGAGAAGAAACCCAAGACAGGAGCCTAGCATGGCTGTCCTCTGTGAGGCTCTTTCAGCAGCTGACTGAGACAGATGCAGGTACCTACACCCAACCGTTGGACTTAAGATGGGACCCCTATGGTTGAATTAGGGGAAAGACAGAAGAAGCTGAAGGGGAGGGCCCCATAGGAAAACCAGCAGTATCTTCTAACCAGGACCCCAGGAAACTCCCAGAGACTGAGCCACTAACTAGGCAGTATCCATGGGCTGGTCCAAGGCTGTCTGAAGCTCCTGATACATATATAGCAGAGGACTTCCTGGTCTGGCCTCAGTGGGAGAAGATGTACCTAATCCTATAGAGACTTGAGGCCCCAGGGAAGGGGAAGGCCTGATGGAGGGAGTAAAACACCCTCTTGGAAGCAAGGGGAGGAGGAGTGGGATGGGGAATTGTGGGAAGGGAAATGAGGAGGGAGGGGCAATGGCTAAAATGTAAATAAATAAAATAATTTTTAAATTAATCCACAGTGCAAATGTACTAAGAAGTTTGAATGTGAATTGATTATACACATTTGTGCCAGAAAGTTTCAAGTTTAATCATTTGAATTAATTATGGTAGGAAAAAAGGTAGAACCTACTAGGCTCGATGAAGTTTCAGATAGTTCTATATTAACTCTAGGGAAGGCATTTGTATATAACAATTTTTTCATTGTGGGTAACATTCATTCATCTGATAAAAAATGTCAGTGGTTGAGGAGAAACACAAGTTTGCAGTCTTGGCTTTAATGAAGTTTACCTACTGGTTGGAATTTCACCTCCTATTACCTATCACTGAATCCTTTTTTAGGTTACATCCTGAGGATGAAGATGTGTAAGTGGTCTGGCTTTGTCCACAGAGGCTCTGCACCGTAATGACTTGAATCCATTATGCTTGCTGTGGATGGTGTCTCCAGATCCTACTGTATAGTATCCACATACATCCATATAGTGTAACCAGATACAACCATAGAAATCCCTGTGCATTATTGGTTCCAAACCAAATCAAAATGAAATGAAAAAGAAAAAAGAAAAACAGATATATTTCTCACCCTTAAGGAACTTGGATTTTAACAGCTAGCAAATGCTATCAGAATGGTTTTGAATCTTTGTTTCATTCCTGTTTAATTTGAGCTGATATTTAATTTTGGCCTTTGCAATTACAAGATGTTAACAATGCTCTCAATTAGGACTGAAGAAGTGTGTCTAACACTCTTGCAAAACACATCCCCCAACCACCCAAGTGCTGAGTTCATGTAAAGCACAGAGGCTTTTCTTAAAGCTCAGGCTTCCTGCCTCTCACTTGACACCCACAGCTGCCTGTTTGAATATTCAGTAGCAAGGTGGAAAGGGAGGGGGTCAGTTGCGCTGGGTGGGTGATGTTGGTTCAGTTTGTGAGTTTTCTCTGGATGATGAAAACCAAATTCCAAGGGAACCTGGGATGTCTGAGATGTTTGAGCTCTGAAGCTTCCAATAGAAAACACATTTATGATGAATTATCGTAAATTAAATTTTAATGGCCCCTAAATTGTAGATAAAGCACTGCAGAAGCAGTCTCCTGTGCAGATAAACATCATTAGTGTGGAAGTAGGAACACTTATTTCGCTTCTATTTCCCCCCGGGTTTTCTAACAGTTCCATGGATCCTTTTCTGCCTAATATGAATGCCAATAAGCTTTTCTTTCCCCTCTGACTTCCTCGGCGGCAGCGTGCCTCCCGAGTTAATAGCTGGCTTTTGACTTGTCGCTTGCGAAAAGGAAGGAAAAGTGCTAGTTCTCCCTCCGCTGAGGTGAAACCTTACCTGCCATCTGCAAGGGCTGGCTCTGCCAGTGCCTCGTGATCCTTCAACTTGCAGGAAATCCTCAGAGGAATTCAAAGGACAGGTCCACCTCCACAGCCTAGCAAGCCTGTGGCTTAGTCACCTCCGTGGGATGCAAGGTGACACAGCTTACTGATGGGTCTGTATACGCGCGAGCATTCACTGCAAGGCACGAGGTAGCTGGGAAGCCTGACCTTACACCATACATGGTGTGGTGTTTTGACTTCTCAATCTGTTTTTCCAGTCCATGCCTTCCGTTATTCTGCCTACCTTTCTGGATTGAGTGGAGGTGGGGAAACGTGGTAGGAGAACATGGAGACCCTTGGTGACATGGGGGTTCTGAAACAGGCCACGTGGCTCACTCCCTGCAGCAACCTCTGACAGTCTAAAAGGCCATGGCTTGAATGATCTGATGGGCACATGGGCCTGCCAACCCTCCGACAACCCTTACAACCCGAAGACACAGGTTGTAAACCCCAGAAAGCTGGGACATCACAGGCAACCTCATGGTTTCCGATTAAGGAGGTACAGACAAGAGAACCTTTAGCCTATACAATATACCTCCGGTATCTTAGGGTTTCCATTACTGTGAAGAGACATCATGACCAAGGCAACATTTAACTGGGACTGGCTTACAGGTTCAGAGGTTCAGTCCATTATCACCATGGTGGGGAGCATGGCAGCATCCAGGCAGGCATGATGCTAGAGGAGCTGAGAGTTCTACATCCTGTTCTGAAGGCAAAGAAAATGAGATTGTCTCCAGGCAGCTAGGAGAAGGGTCTCGCAGCCCACAGCGATAGTGACAAGGTCATACCTACTCCAACAAGGCCACACCTCCTAATAGGGCCACTCCCTGGGCCAAGCATATTCAAAAAGTTTCTCTCTCTCTCTCTCTCTCTCTCTCTCTCTGCTTGATCTCCAAGACAAAATGTAACATGAACAAAATGTATACATTAATTTCCTTTCTTCTTAAAATGCCCATATTAAAACACCTTGAGGGAGACAGAACTTATATTAGCTCATACTGCAAGGTTGCAGTCCATCCTGGTGAGGGATTTGTAGCAACAGGAGCAGGAGGCAGATGGTCAAGCTGTCTCCATAGTCAGGAAACAGAACTGATGAGAGATGCTGTGGGTCAGCTAGCGTTCTCTGTTTTTATGGAGTCCAGAATCCCATCTCACCACACTCATGGCAAGACTTTTCTCCTCAATTAACTCTATCAGGATAATCCTACATTGGCAGGCTTAGCAGCTTGTCTCCTAAGCCAGCGGTTCTCTACCTTCCTAATGCTGTGACCCTTTAATGCAGTTATGGAGACCCCCAACCATAAGACTATTTTGTTGCCATGTCATGACTGTAATTTTGCTACTGTTATGAGTCATAAGGTAAATATTTGATATGCAGGATATCTGATATGCAACCCCTGGGAAAGGGTCATTCAATCCCCCAAAGGTCACAACCCACAACACAGGTTGAGAACAACCATCCTGGGTAATTTTAGACCTTACTAAGCTGAGAATAGTAACCATGGCAGTCTACAAATCACTTTGTTTATGTAACTAAGAACATTCTATCAACTTTCAAGCATGTTTTATGTGCTGTAAAATAGTCAAGCACTCATTTTTCAGTTGGAAATGACCAACTTGAGGATGGGCACCAAAAGCATGGTCTGTGATACCAACAACCCTATGTGTTTCAAGTTTACTTCTCTGTTTGTAAATGTAACTTTATTCACCAGATACAATTGTCATTTGGATGCTTACTGCTAAATAACCTTACCCTTTCTAGTTCTTTCTGAACTCTGGATGGCTGGTTTGATTTAATTGTTCTGGCCCAAACTCCTCTCCAAGTTAACTGAATCGAACTGGATTCTCGTGGGTTCTCCCTGAATTGCTCTGCTTGGCCTCAAACTAACTCTGGGAATCTAATCTTAGGCTTCTCATTCTTTGGCTCATTCTGTCTTCATCTCTGTCTAGCTTGTTCTCTCTGCAACCTGTCTCTGTAAAACTGTCCCTGTAAAGACTGCCTCTGAACTGCCATGAAATCATGAACTACCACAAACTGATGAACTGAACTCCACTACATTGCCTGAAGTCAACTGAACTGCACTCACTAAATTGCACCCACCCGACCCCTGACTCACTCTTCAGTGACCTCTCTTACCTGTTCTCATGAGAGTTGAGTGTGTCCTGTCTCTGACTCAGTCTGTCAGATCTTTTTCTGATTTGCCATTGTCTGTTCTCCAATTAGGTGTCAGTTTTCTTTCTTCTACAAACCAGCTTTACCTTCATTGTTTGGGATTAAAGTTGTATCCTAAGGACATGCATGTTTGTATTCTGGCCAGATCACACAGACCTAGAAGGTCTTTGAATGTGATATATTACCACAGCAACCATGTTGCTGGATTAAATTTCTCTACACCTGACATCATGGACAAGTGGCTAAATGATTAATAGTTTCCAGATCTGGAGAGTGGATGTAATTATTTTAAGGTACTTGTCATGTGGATTGTTCTGATAACTAAATGAATCATATAAATAAGATACTTAGCATGATGTTAGGTGTTTGACAAATACAAATACCAACAGTAATATTCCTGAGTTCCTGTCTTTTTCAGTAGGGAAAAGCCATTGGGAGCAGTATATCTGGTGATTGGCATAGGAGAACTATCATTGGGCCTATTTATAAAAGTAAAACATATATTGGTGGTAATATAAATTCTTTGATTGAGGCATTCAGACATTTTACAGTGAGTAAGTTTTAGCAAGCATTTGAGGTATTTCTTAGTAAAATATATGGATGATGTTAGGTTGAACAAACCCAGTGTGTGTGTGTGTGTGTGTGTGTGTGTGTGTGTGTGTGTGTGTGTGTGTGTGTGTGTGTGTGTGTGTGTGTGTGTGTGTGTGTGTGTGTGTGTGTGTGTGTGTGTGTGTGTGTGTGTGTACATTTGAAACCCACTTACGTATATGGATTATTTTTACTCATGGTATTTTCTTCTTGCAGCTCATTTTGACTGATGACTCCAAGGAGATTATATGTTTCTCACACACAAATGAAATAGTGTAATGCTATTCTATGATTACAGTCTCTAGGATGATTGTAATGTCAGTGACAGGGAGTATCTTCTCATTGTTGTCACAATGAACAGTGTTGAATTTCAAGAGAAATATGTAGGGATTAATGAGCGAAAACTTAAAATAAGAAAAGTTATCATATCAAATCGATCACTTATATAACTTATTACTAGCAGAAAACTCTCTTGGTTTTGGGGTATATTTTACAAATAATTTTGACTTGTGTATGTACCTTCAGACCTAGAACCACATAGTCCAGTGGCTTATAAAACTTCTCTTGAGAGTTTAGCTTTGTTGAAAAGGGAAAAAGATAACAGATACGCAGCTTCAGCCTCGGTGCCTCAATTTGCAGGCTCTAATAAAGCACTTTTACTTTGTTCAAGTTCATCTCTTACTAGTTGCATAATACTAGATTGGTATCTTTGCTCTCCAAGCCCATCTCAGTTCCTGGTGCTTTAATGGGATAAATCTTTTCTGATGTTGGCAGATTGCCAACCAGTTCGACACACACACACACACACACACACACACACACACACACACACACACACACATACAAGTCTGAATGAAAACACTGCAGAAGTTTTAATTGGCTGACTTCCTCCAGTGGGAATTTCAGGCTGTCTCCTGACTTTTGATTATTCAAGTGTTAGTGACCAAGTCAGGAATTAATCACCTGCCCCTTTTCAGATTATTACTTACGAATTGAGAATTGACATTTTATGCTAATATATTCTCCAATAAACCATGCTAGTCATTTTTTTCTCTAGTGATGCAAAAATATTTTTCCAATTAAAGGATGCCTTGTAGATGGGAACTAACACACCACAGACCTAGAGATCTAGCTCTTTGTCTTTGTCTCTGTTATTCAAGGCAAAGTAACCTGCTAGAGTGTTTGAACAGCATATAGTTGTGACCCTACAGTCTCTGCTCACCACGACAAATGTCAGCAGGGCTCCAGAGCTTTGGATATAGAATATGTATTAGTCAGTGGTGGTCCAAAATACTTTCATATCAAAGGGCAAAATTGAGAGTATAAGAAGGATCTAGAGGAAATGACATTGTCTGAACTTTCCTTACTGTCCTCCTTTGCCTGAATTTTTATATAAATATTAGATTCAACCGACTGCAAGCTGAAGGAAAAGAGAGACATGATACACTCGAATGGGTAAGATCACACCGTTTTACATACTTTCATAGACTAAGAAACCTTCACACTCATTAAAATGGACTTCACTTTTTGATGAAGAACATCTATCTGTATACCTCTTTCTTCTCTTAGTATTTAAAAACTAAGAGATCAGAGTATGGCTGCCTTGGAATTTTATCCTGTCCACGGGTCAGCAGTGTCTGGAGCTTCATAGTGATGTTAGCAGAGAGGGGTGTACAAGAGCCTTGGTTTTGGTAGTAGTCAAAGAGCATTGATCAGAGTTGGTGTGAACCCCCAGCACGTGTCTGCAGTTTCCCCCATTAACTCCCCTTTCCTCGGAGCTCGGAGTATTTTGAGCCACCAGACAAAATGTATTCATTCATTCATACATGCCAGACATATGGAGCAGGCTCTAAGATTAAAGGCAAGGGGGGTAGCACTTAGAGCTTTGAAAGATGAAGTGGAAAAGAATTAATTCAGGAGCATAGGATGAGAGATGGAAGAGACAGCTTTTCCAAGGATTGGTTGATGAAGCAGGTAAAAGAGTGAATGTACATTGAGAGATACAGCAATAGGGAAATAATAAAAATAGAGAGTCCAGGATAGACATGCACAAGTGCACAAACACACACACGCACAGACACACACAGAGATACACACTCACACACACATACAAACACACACATACACACACACATACACACTCACACACAAACACACACACACAACACAACACACACACACACACACACACACACACACACACACACACACACACACACACAAGCATTCTCAGCAACGCACCTAGGATTTGATATATTGACTTGACCTCCTTTTTCATATATTTGTATTTAAACGCATAGACTTTTGATGCACTTAACCTTGCTCAGAGAACCTTTTTGTTTTATTTTATTTGTATGAGCACAGCACAGTAGCTGTCTTCAGACACACCAGAAGAAGGCATCAGAAACTGTTACAGGTGGTTGCGAACCATCATGTGGTTGCTGGGAATTGAACTCAGGACCTCTGGAAGAGCAGCCAAAGTACCCTTAACCACTGAGCCATCTCTCTAGCACCAACTTGACCTCTTAATGTCCTTTGTTTTTCTGTAGCCTTTTAATACAGAGACATAGGACATGCACTTCCTTTACGGGAATATTTTAAAACATTACTTACTTAAAAAATAAAAACCCTGTGAACTGTCAAAGCTTCTCAGAGACAACAATCACAAATCTTGCCTATAAGACACTCACTAATAGTATGTGTGTATCAATGCTAGGGAGAAGCGTATCCACAGTGAGTCTGGTCACTTTTATATCAATAAGCACCCCCCAGCTGCCAGAATAGCTGCTTTAAAAACTGTTTTAAGCTCTTTCTATCTAATCTCAGCTATTTTTTTTTAATGAAGTAAGTGTAGGTTGGGGGAGACCGGATCAAAAAAGAAAAAGATTTCTCTTATGTTTTTATATGCAACATATCTTCTTAAGAAAGCAGTTTATTTGAGGATAAAAGGGTCCATAGACATCTATGAAATGTAAATCTTGCACAAATGAATAAACATTGGCATATGGTTGCTCTGGCTAGGAATATCAGTCATATGTAATGGAAAAAGGAATCGCATTATTTGGAAATGGGTTCCCATGTAATCTTAAAGATTTATTACGAAGTACTTACTCACGGGGAGAAACTGTTAGAATTCATCTTTAAAACCCTGTTTTGGTGAATTTTGCCATGGGCAACCTTTTGTTCTGTTAAGCACAGATACTGTATTGAAAAGGAAAGAGCAGGTGACCAAACGTATAAATAGCAAGAAATTCTACAGTGCAAGCAATAACAGAAGTGTCACCAGATTATCAGTCTTCCCTAAGCAGTTCCCTAGCAATTTTGATTCTAATGCAGCCGTTCTCAATACTTCTAACGTGGTGACCCTTTAATATAGTTCCTCTTGTTGTGTTGATCCCTAAGTGTGTTGTGTCTACTTCATAATTGCGGCTTTGCTACTCTTACGAATCATAGTGTAAATATCAGATATGCAATGTATTTGATATGAGACCCCTGTAAAAGGGTCTTTGTATCCTCAAAGGCGTCCTGACCCCTGGTTGAGAACCACCGCTCTAGGGCCATTGCTTCTTTTAAAACAAGCCAGGTACTCTAACTATAATCTGAAGGGACTCCTCATTCTTGGAGGTAACACAGAGTTTCTAAGCCTCTTCAGCCCTGAGTGAAAAAGGAGGAAGTTGCTGTTCATGTCACTTAGACATTGTGGGAAATAATCTCCACTGGACTATAGAAAACCATAACTTGTAATTGATTATGAGTCTTTAAATGAAAACAGTCCAGCGAACCATTTTAAACGGAACACTTCCCATGAGTTCTCAGCAAAAACCGGTAGCAGAATTTGTCCTTAAGAATGAGTCTGTTTTCCATTACTGCCTCTTGCTAGGTCAACATCTTTGCTAATGGTCACTTAATCCACGCTGATAATTTTGAGACTCGATGAGACAGTTCAGTGAGAAGAGGTGCTTGCCACCAAGCCTGTCAACCCGGGTTCAATTCCTAGAATAGTTATGTCCTCTAACATCCACACAGGCACAGTGGTGTGGATGCACACACTACTGTATCAACCCCCCCACCCCCGACACACACACAAAATACAGTTCATTTTTGCTAGTGATCCTGGTAGTGGGTCACTCAGTACCTTCAATCTAATATTCTGACACACACACACACACACACACACACACACACACACACACACACACACACGTACACATTCTGAAACACAAGCATTTACAAGTACTGAACCCTTTAGTTGAGGGTCTGGTAGTGACCGGGTCAGTCTAGAAAGTGATGCAGTTCTTTGAAGACTGATACTAAATGTTCTAAAATTAAGATTGGTGGACCTTAGGATTTTGAAAGACTTTAATGCAGGGGGATTGAAATGAAAAACATACAAATATCTAGAACTCTTCATTTTAAGACATTTGGGATATTTTCCCCTTTATTCTCCTTTCCCTCTTAGCCTGTCCCCTCCCTTCTTCTTTCCCTCTCTCCTTCCCCTTTTCTCCCTCCCTCTCTTCTCTCTCCCTCCCATTTATCTCCCTCCCATCTGTCTCCCTTTCTCTCTCCCTCCCATTTCTCTTCCTTCCCTTTCCCTTCCTCTCTCCCTCCTTCCTTCAATTCAATTTTCTGATTTGCAAGTTAAAATCAGACGTGAAGAACAGCAGAGCTCCGTATGTAAGCATATCACGTTCTGGGTTCTCCCTACACACGTACCATGTAGTTTTCACAAAATGCCTGTCAATTTGGAGTTTTTTAGTCTAGTTGTATAGATGAGTCATGGGTCCAAAACGGGTAGAGTTGAGTTTCAACTGGGCCACATTTTACCCAGAGCCTCAGAACTGCAGTTCTGAACCCTTGCAGGCAGTTATGTCCCATTGACTAGAATATTTGTGTTCTAGCCAAGTTTGTTACAAAGCACATTTTTCTGAAGGAAACTCCCCTTTGATGAGGGCTCCAGTTACACTGCTTGAGTCCTGCTTATCAGTATTCAAGTGTTACAAGAATTGAGATTGTGTCTATTATTTTCACTGCAGACGCGGTACCTGGAAGATCGTGCATTGCTAAATAAATATTGAATGCATGGCAGTAGGAAAAATCATCTGTAGACGTAACAGGAGCATAGTTGTGGTGGTTTGAATATGCTTTGAATGTTTGAATATGAGTGGCGCTATTAGGAGGTATGGCCTTGTTGGAGTAGGTGTGGCCTTGTTGAAATGTGTCACTTTAGGGGGCGGGTTTAAAAGAGCTTCTTCCTTCCAACTGCCTGGAAGCCAGTCTTTTGCTGTTTACTTTCAGAATAAGATGTAGAACTCTCAGCTCCTCCAGCACCATCCCTGCCTGCATGCTGTCATGCTTTCTGCCATGATGATAATGAACTGAACCTCTGATACTGTAAGCCAGCCCCAATTAAATGTCTTTTATAAGACTTGCCTAGGTCATGGTGTCGATTCACAGCAATGGAAACCCTAACTAAGACAATAGTTAAAAGTGAAAAGTATTTGAAGAGTAAGATAGTGAGACGATTAATAAATTGAATATTTGAATTATTTAGCATTCATGTAAATTATGTAATACTAATTAGTTAATATTTTAAATATCAATTTTTGAGTGTATACAGATTTTTGTGTATGTATGTGCAATGTATTCATGTGCACACCTGTGTGCAGAGGCCATGTGGCAATATCAGGGCTTTTCCTTAATCACTTTTCCGTCTAATTTTTAGGAAGTGTCTCTCACCGAACTTGAAGCTCACTGATTGGGTAGTCTTGCTGGCTAGAAAGCTGAGGAATCCTCTCTAAGCCTCCCCACACTGGGATTACAGGTACATGTTAAGTCCCTGGCTTTTAATGTGGGTATAAAGGGAGGATCTGAACTCAAGTCTTTTTTTTTAAACATTTTATTGGTTCTTTGTGAATTTCACATCATGCACCCAAGTATAATTCATACCTCCCTCCCTAGCATCCACCCTCCATCCTTGCGACCTCCCCCGACAGTGAATAAAAAAAGTCTCATCACGGAAACTGTAATGTGTCATGGTGTATCCTACGGTATAGCTTTATCCACACTTCTTTGTTTGCAAATGTTCATTGTAGTGACTTCTTGGCCTGGAATGAGGTCTCTGGCTTCTGCTATTCTATCAATACTGGACTTCGCTGGGACTCTTCTGGGATATCTTGTTGCCCTGTGTCATGGAGATCCTGTCGTTTTGGATACAATCCAGCAGTTCATCAAAGGATAGATGTTGGGGTTGGCCAATTCAAAGCCCTGGATCTGGGTCTGAGAGGTATCTGATCTGGTCAGTTCACTGGCTTTCCCGTTCTTATGCCCTCAGACTGGCTCACCAGTAACCCCACCCCAAGACCCCAACCAGCACCAGGTCTACCCTGCTGCCCAGAGGAGGTACTAGGCCTATTCTTCCGAGTGTTGCATCTGGTGATGGAAATGGCCACGAACTCAAGTCTTTATGCCTATGTGGTAAACACTTATTCATGAGCAACCGCATCCGCCAGGTTTGTGACACACAGACAAGTGGATCACATTTTGTTTGCCCGATCCATCCTGGTACGCACTGATACTGCCTATGCTTTGATACTAATTTACTCTGGTGCAAACTGAAATAACTTTGTCCACAAATGAATCCCTATGTTCCTTCTTCTCACCCCAGAAAACCTAACGTTCCCACCCCAGGCAGTGCAAGTAGAAGTCATGTCCCGGGATTCTCAGTTCCAAGGTTCGCACTAGATATTCTTTCTATTCCCCGTAGTCAACCAGGAAGCCAGTTTTTATTAAACACCTCAGAGAATGAGCTATATAAAGCTCTCAAGTGAGAATAATCTTCAGGGTTATACTTCTGTAACCCTGAAGAAAGGAGACATTTATGATGCCCTGCCAATCAGCTTGTTAAAGGACCTAACACAAATACACCTTCTAATGAAAAACCAAGTGACTGAGTGGAGAATTCATGCAGAACCCTTTGCAAGTATCAATCACACAAATGGTTAGTCTTGTTCTTACTTACCCTTGTGTGAAACAAACAAAAAAGTGCTAGAATTCTAATGGAATAGAAAACCTGCCATGCTTCCTGCCCCTCTTTTTATTTAATCATCTAGCCGAGCCACTTACAGATTCCTTAGCAAGTGTGTGGTGCTTCCACTACTAGATTACCTTTAATCCATTCAGCTAGGGGTCATCTGGTGTTGAATGCATCATGGAACATAGGAGCGGAAAAGCCCTGGTTTGGGAAGCCAAGGCATCATGGTTGCAATCTAGTTCACTAAAGAGCAACTGAGAAAATCTTTAATTTCCATGAACCTCGCTTTTCTACAAAACTGGCTTCCCACTTTTCTCTTACAGAGTTAACAAGTGCTTTAAGACGAAAAACTAGACATAGAGAGTACATAGCTCAATTTTTTTTTTTTTTGCTATGCACTAGGAACATAGCAAATGGCTCTGTTTCCTGGATTCTCCATATATTAAGGAAGGAAACAGGGGGAAGACGGAGGTCAGAGAGACTGAGACCTGGGAATTTAAATCATTGAAGGCTGCCAGCAACCCTGCCTTGACTCATGGGCATGTTCTTCACTTTAACAGCATAGTTCAAAGCAATTATTCTCTAATGAGGTTCAGCATTAAAATCCTTTGTAAGTGGGCCTGGACCACAAGCTCACACTCTGCTCTAAGATGAACCTGAATTTCAGATTCTGACTCAGAATTCTGTAATAGAGGCCAGAAATGCATGTTTTCTTGATACGGAGTCTCTTAACATAGGCCGTATGACAAGAGGAGACTACCCACTTCCCCAAAATCATGCTTGTGCAATAAATCCATTGGGGTGAGCAAGGCAGAAGCACATGTGTACTTTGGTTAGGGAGAGCATGGCTATTCCCTGAGAGAGTAGAAGGGTGCTAGGATTCACCCCAGAAGCTAGTGATTGCTAGCGTAGAGTTGAATGATGTGATTTGGGTCCCCAAAGTAAGATTCCCCAACCACAGTGCTTAGAGAAGTACTGTATGTTTACTGAGTGTCATGATAGTCACATGATTGTGAGCAGGAGAGTGGTCAGTTTGAGCATTCCTTTTCCTTCTTGTCGAACCTTATTTTTGGATGCAACAATAAGAATTAGATCATGGTGGTGGCGGCGGCATAAGCCTTTAATGCCAGCACTCTGGGAGGCAGAGACAGACCAGTCTCTGTGAGTTTGAAATCAGCCTGGTCTACACAGTGAGTTCTAGGGTAGCCAGGGCTATACAGAGAAGTTCTGTCTCAGAAAAAATAAAACATAGAAAAAGAGAAGAGTTATGCCACTAGGTGGCTAAGTGAGGAAGACCCCTCTTCCACTGAGGGTAATGGCCTAGAGGGAATGCTGTAGGCTCTTTTGCTCTATAACCATTCTGCTTGTACTGTATTCTTCTCCAGAATACAAAATGCTCAAAATCGCAGCTCAAAGAAGTAGAGAGGGACACCCCCAACCAGACACTGTATTAATAAATGCCTTGGGGGTGGGGCGGGGTGACTTGTTTAAAATACATTTACATTGGCCATAAATGACCTACTAGGGCTTATTTGGTTAAGGCAGCACAAACAGAGGGATAGACCAATGAAATGTTAGAGCATTGTAGGAGTGAGGACTCAGGTGACAAGGGACATTGGTCATTTTCGTTAAAATTACTGGTGGAGATCTCCAAACTCCCTGCCCTTGTGCTCTGGAGAAATGAGGAGTAAGAGGTGGAAGAACCTCGACCTTTTCTGGGTTTAGGCTTCTCATCGCCTGAAAGATGGCTTTATTTGCTAGCTTCACTGAGTGATTCCTTTCCTCTGGAGCCCTGCTGAGGTCAAGCAGAGAGATTCCACACCTTTCTGGATTATACTTATTCCCCAGAGAGAATCCATCATCACGAGTGCTCAGAAGGATGGATGCACCAAACTATTGGATGAAATAAGGTCCTACCATCAGAAAAGGCTGAGAGACGGACGGTTGAGATACCCAGTAAGGATGAGGAGATTTCTTTACGGTGATTTTCCCCCAGTCATGAGGCTCTAAACAAGCTATGGTATATTATGAGTCTCCTGGAGACCATTTGAAGTTTTTTTCTGCCAAAATTTCTGACCACAGTCCTTGCGTTAAGTGTTGTTTGTCAATCTGTCTGTCTCTCTTGCACGCGCACGCACACACACACACACACACACAGAGGCACAGGCACAGGCACATGCACACACAATTCTAAGGTCAAACCAAGGGTCTTATATACATAAATCATGTGCTTTATCACTGCTCTATCTTTCCAGCCCCCTTTTTGCTTTGAAGTGATAGAAGAATCCAACTGAGACAGGCATAAAAGGGAACTTTCGGGCTCACAGAGCCATAAAACCCAGGCTTTGTGGAGTCCAGAGGTCTCCAATGATGTCACCACTGTTTGTCTCTTTCCATCTTTTGGCTCTGCTTTCCTCTGGGCTGGCTCGGTTTTCACAGTCTTTCTCCATGTGGTGGTCCTTGGCAGCTCGAGTTTTGCATCATACTCACAACTATAAATTTCACTGTGGAAAAAGCTTCACTAGAGAACCGAGCTTATCTTAAGGGAATCATGTTTGAGTTTAGAAGTGTTTAAAATCCCAAATAATTAAGTTAAGATGATAGAAATACGAAACATAAGTTCTGAGGACCATGGGTTTTGTGAGAAGGCCTTCTTAATGACACTGGTGCATGCTAGTTTAAGGCAGAATGCAGTTGCCAAGGGGAGGCTGTACCTCAGAAAGACTAATGCCAGTGGGAATGAACTGCTTCTCGTTTCTTGATGGTCCCTTCATCCCAGCCTTAGAATGTACCATGTTTCCTTATTGCTTCGGAAGTCTTCAGATTAATGCATTGGCATACGGAAGTAGTGAGCATTCAATTGATTCAAACTTTTATTGATTATACTCACTTAAAATGAACTCTAGTATGGGTACTTGTGCGGTACGTCTGTTTGTGTGTGTGTGTGTGTATGTGCAGGTGTGAATGCATATATGTCCATGAGTGTACCCAGAGGTACCCATGGTACCCAGAGGTCAAGATCAGGTGTCTTCCTCAGTGGCTAGGACAGAGTTTCTCAGTGAACCTGGTCCATGATGATTTCGCTGGACTGGCCAGCAGCCCTCAGGGATCCTCCTGTCTCTGCCTCTTTAGCTCCGTGGTCACAGGCACAGGTCGCTCTCCTTGGCTTTTATGTGGCCTCTGGAGACCCGAACCGAGACCTTCCTGAGTGCATTAGATGCACTTTGCCACTGAGCCATCTCCTGGCTTTAAAATGGAATCTTGAAACGTTCTGCCTATTACTTCTGTTCATAAGTCTATTTTAAGTAATTACTTTGTTAGGAAACTCAGCAGAGTGAATTTACTTGTTTTGTTTTTGTTTTTGTTTTTTTTTTTAAATTAGTTTTCAACTTTTTAAATCTATGGCTAGACTCTGAACATATTTGACAGCAAATCAAGGATTCTTTATGTAAATCACCCGCGTCACCAACATGGTGTCATTGGTCAGCTAGGAATCATTTCCACATTCAAGTTGGGGGCAGCAGTGACTTTACTGTGATATATAGGATATTTTGAGGCAGGGGTTCATTTTTCTAACCTAAGGAAATGATTGAGGTAAGTTAGAGACTTACTTCCCTGAAGAAGGCTTGTGCCTCTTTCCACTCATTTGTTCTGTCTTTATGGCCAACTAGAGAGAAAAACCACGTGACAGTCATTAGGGATTCTTTTTCTTTCTGGGATAGTACTTGGTATTCATCAACAATACCTTGAGAAATTTCATGAGACTTTAACACAGTGGTCCTTAACCTGTGGGCTGCAACCCCTTTGGCAAGCCTCTGTTTCCTGAAATATTCATATTAGGGTTCATAGCAGTAGCAAAATTACAGCTATGAAGTAGCAATGAAAATAATTTTATCCCGGGGGGGGGGTTACCACAACACGAGGAACTGTGGCAAAAGGGTTGCAGTGTTAGGAAGGTTGAGAACCACTGCTTTGACGGTTTCTGAATCATTAAAAGGAGATTGTAAGATGTGGAACTATAAACAACTGAATACTAATGCCCTCGTTGCTTGAAACGGCATAGCCACATGGAATGCATAAGGGTGCATTCTCTGAATTATTTGATCAAACAGAATACTCTGCCAGGCGATGGTCTTTATAAAAGCGATTTCGTTGACGCAAGCCTTCCCATGACAAGACCCTTCCGTGCTGCAGCTAACATTAATTTCCGATAGCTCTCTTCAGGTGAGGCAGATCAGCCTTCATGATAGCAATGTGAAAGAAATAGGAGTGGTGTTTTTTTTCTTTTCTTTCTTTCTTTTTTTTTTATAGTCACTTTTATTTGGAGAGAAATTGAGACATAAGAAGGTCGACTGAGTAGTACTTCCAAGCCCATCAAGGGCTAGGCAAGCCAACACAGAGCAGAGGAAATGATATTAGACACTGCTTGTACTTCACCACCGATTATGCCAGTTGGCAGTACTGCCTGAACCATGACGATTGATGGGACTTTCAAATTTGCCTCCAATGTAAAAGAGCCTAGCCGTGCACGCACATGCGCGCTAGGAGACTGTCTGATGGTTCAGCACACTCGGCCTATTGCAAGGCTGGCTGGCTGCTGTTCTTCTGACTTGGCTTACAAAGACTTCTAACAAAGCTCCCACAAATAAGAGACCAAGTAAATAAAAATCTCATATTTGTACTGTTACACTAATAAGCTTAATAACAATAATCCAAAAAACATCTGCAATCATAAAATAAAAACTTCATTACCATTTCAATGCAGTTACTGCAAATCCTCAGGTTAGCCAGTGCACCAGCTGTGTCCTGGTGCTTCACAACACAAAACAGCAATTCATTCCAAATTACCACTCTCTGTTAGTGACTCTGGCTCCTTGGCTCCTTTCCCATACAACTCCTGCTGTTCGGGTCTATTGTTTCTCCTCTCTAGGAGCCTTTTGTTTTCTGGGAAAGCTTGAGGGGATTGTCTTGTGAAAAGCTAGGCTAATCTAGCTTTTGGTACCCTACTCCCCCAAGTCCTCCAGCAATTGGACACTCTCAGCTTTCCCTTAACCCATTGGCATTCCACAAACAATTCTGCAAGGTGTTTAGAAGACCTCGGCCAAAGAGTGCAATTGGAATTCGCAAAACTTAGGCTGTTTCCTGGCTTTGTGAAGCGAACTTGTCTAAGATACAGATAATGAGCTTCCTTCTCATCTGTAGGGACTGTGGATTTGAGAAAACCCCCCTCTCCATCCTTCCTGCCATGGGCCTCTAAATCATCAAATTCCATATCAAATTACACAGAGCTTCCTTCCCTCTGAGAGTTTATGGTATTGGAACAGCAGGTTGAAAACCAGATTGGGGGAAAATGAAGGTTGTTCTTTGAGTCGAATGTAACACATATACTGGCTCATAGAAACTTTATACCACTTAAGAGTTCTGCTTAATAGGCAGTTTATTTTCATGCTGCAAAATACTTATCTATTCTCTTTCATCTGGGGCTTAAACTTTTGCAACCCTTGAGTACAAACGAAGGGTAGGAATCAGTATATTTGATCTTAGTTTTATTGACATGTAAGATTTCAGGAAAACATTGTCCTTCTAATTAACTCTTTCAGTGTAGAACATGAGCAAGAAATTTAGTTCTGACAATATGGAGCCTCCAAATTCTCATTATTATAATAGGCCATTTAATTTATTTGTGTGTGTTAATACTTTCTATGTAAGTACACTGTTTTCAGACACATTAGAACAGGGCATCAGATTCCACTGCAGATGGTTGTGAGCCACCATGTGGTTGCTGGGAATTGAACTCAGGACCTCTGGAAAAGCAGTTGGTGCTCTTAACCACTGAGCCATCTCTTCAGCTCCAAGGCTTTCTATTATGCTGTCATTGTGTGTGTTATTGTGTACAAATGACCACACATTATTTTTCAGGTATCCTGGGCATTTCTTTGTAAAACACTTTGTTAGATTTGTATCTGAAAGACTTTATGGAGCAGGGAGGCATCCTCTTGGAACTGGGGGCTCACTTTGATGAAGAGCATCCCCCTGAAATCCAGACTAGACCAGAGGCTAATGCTAACAGCACATGCTACAGGTACCTTAACTCTCTGAGGATGTGTCTCTTTGACATGTCAAGCATCTTTCCTAAGCAGTCTGTTATGCATGCAGACAGAGTTATTACATCAAAAACAAATGGTAAGAATTGTAGAAGATTGTTAGGTCCTGTTATCTGTATAGAGATAACTATTGTAGAAAAGTGGTAATAAACCTAACAGTTGACTAATTTTCAAGGCTGAGCTCATTAATCTTAATATCAAGGGCTAATTTAAATATTTGACAATTATTTTTCATTAAGAAGTATAGGCAAGTTGAGTGATCATAAAACTTAAAAGGCAAGGATGAAATATTGTGTTGTGGAGCATCTTTCTTCACCAATAGCTCTACCCAATCCTCTCTTTTTCAGATGGTAAACGGTGTGACATGTGTTCAAGTTAGAAAGACCTAATGAGGCTTTGCAGACGCCGCTGTCGCTTTTCGCCGCTTGCAGCAGACACGGTCAACCCCACCGTGTTCTTCGACATCACAGCCGATGGTGAGCCCTTGGGCTGCGTCTCCTTCGAGCTGTTTGCAGACAAGGTTCCAAAGACAGCAGAAAACTTTCGTGCTCTGAGCACTGGAGAGAAAGGATTTGGCTATAAGGGTTCCTCCTTCACAGAATTATTCCAGGATTCATGTGCCAGGGTGGTAACGTCATCCGCCATGATGGCGCCGGCAGCAGGTCCCTCTACGGAGAGAAATTTGAGGATGAGAACGTCATCCTGAAGCATACAGGTCCTGGCATCTTGTCCATGGCAAATGCTGGACCAAACACAAATGGTTCCCAGTTTTTTGTCTGCACTGCCAAGACTGAGTGGCTGGGGCAAGCGTGTGGTCTTTGGGAAGGGGAAAGACGGCATGAACATTGTAGAAGTCGTGGAGTGTTTGGGTCCAGCAATGGCAAGACCAGTAAGAAGAACACCATTTCCGACTGTGGACGACTCTAATTTCTTTGACTTGAGGGCATTTTACCCATCAAACCATTCCTTCTGTAGCTGAGGAGAGCGCCCCCACCCCATCTGCTCGCAATACCCTGTAATCTCTGCTCTCACTGAAGTTCTTTGGGTTCCATATTTTCCTCATTCCCCTTCAAGTCTAGCAGGATTGGAAAGTTAAGTTTATGATTATGAATAAAAACTAAATAAGAACAAAAAGATAGAATGACAACTGTTTACATAGTTTATCCACAGATCCACATACTGTCAGTTATAAAATCTAATCTCTAGAAATAGACTGTGGATGAATGCAGGCATTTTTTAGCTATAGAGTCATCTCAGTGTGCTTGGTTGGCCAACTTGTAGCATCTGAAGTAATGATTTTTATGAGGTCCCTATGAAAAAGTTGTGGTCATTTTGGAGACATCTTTAAAATTCCTATTAGCTATTAGGTGATATTTTTATGATGCGTGTAAACTCCAAGAAATAATGTTCAAGCTAAAGGGTTTGGAAGGATTTATTTTGAATTTACTATATGAACCCTTGCATTGTGATCTGCAAATATTACCTTTAAGATATCACTGCAAATCTGCCATTTTCCCATGGAATTTTTGGTAACTGACTAGATTCCACATATGCCACTCATAAAATGGAATGGTACATCTTATGATTCTGAACACCAGCTGTTCATGATTGCACCAGAGTCAGTATCATATGAGACATGGATTCTGGGAGGAAGGAAAATTTGAATAGAGAATGAGCCACAGATTTAATGGCTCTGTCATTTTACAGGGTCTGACACCATTTGTAAATATAAGATAGAAATTATGAGTTAGTTACGGTATTGGTTGCTGTCTCGTAAATGTCTGTTCTTTTCTAATGAGAGGCAGAAAAGGAGTTGATACAGAGGGGAGGGGTGATGGGGAGGATCTGAGAGGAGTGGAGGAGAGGAAAGTATAATTAGGATACATAGTATGAAAAAAAGAATGTATTTTTCAATAAAAGGGATAGATAATAATAAAAATGTTTTATTATGACAATAAATATAAGTATATGTAATAGAATCATTATATGTATAAAATAAATATAAAGATAATAATACACATTTAAAAATTACTTTTTAACTATTATCATTAGAATAGTAATGATTCAAGTAATAGTCTCTTATTTGAAGCAAGCCTTCTAGGAAAAGCCTTCACAGTATATATACACACATACGCAAAGGTTCATTTTTGTTTAGAAAATATTTGTATACTAGATATAACCATGACTTCTAAGATTTATATTATATTATATTATATTAAACCCCTGTTCAGACCTGGCTTTATTTTATACAATGTACAGTTAATTGATCAAGTAGAATCTTTATTATCTAGGAATACACAATTTAATTTGAAGGGCTGGATACTGCTAGGCGTAAAAGTAAAGGGAGATGACTGATTCTTTTTGAAGAAGGCCTTGGCTAAAGAAGTAAATAAATAATTTTATGCCTTATAAAAGAGAAGATCAGATTCAAACTTCTTTATTTTCAGTATTACGCCTGACTGGTTTTCCTATGGTTTGCTCTTTATTCCTTTCTTGGCTTTTCTTTCTTCATATATTTGTGTTCTTACAATTGAATCCAGCACCTTGCACATGTCAGGCAAGCATTCTATCACGGAGAGCTATGATAGAAGCTTCCCTCACAGCCGCTTAACAATTTTGAGATGACAATTTATATACAACATTTCTCTTTTCCCTAAAACATGTATACTCTGCAATAGAACAAGGTTAGTTCATAAAAGGCCATCTCCCTATACATGTTTAGTGTTGACCAGTTGGCCCGAGACAACCAATTGATGTGTTCTTCCCTTGGGAAGCCCAGATTACCTACTCTCGTTTTCCTTCAGTTGCCTATTATTCTTCATAAAGGATTGGTATGTGGGCTTTTCACTGACCAGCTTGACATGTTGTCATCCTTGGTGAGTTCATGACTGGGGAGTCATGTTGGTGATAATTTATGGGTATAGCTTCTGATATTAGTAGGATATACAATCTCACTGCAAACTTCCTGATCTTCTGGCCCTTAAAATCTGCCTGCCCTCTCTTCTGGAAATGTTCCCTGTATCTTAGGAATGAGAAGGCTTTGTGTCATATTCATGGGACTGGGCTCCACAACTCTGCATTTTGATTGGTCGTGGTTTTCTGTTCTGGTTTCTGTGGCAAAGAAAACTTTCCCTGAAGCGGAGTAAACACTACACTTACCTGCGGTATGAGAAAAATTGTTTATAGATTATTATTAGGGACTGTACTGGTTTAGCAAATTAGTGGTGGTAGATTTTCCAATAAGCATGACTTCTAAGATTTATTATTGTTTATTTTCTTTTTTTTTAAAGATAAAGTTCCAAACTGGCCTCCAAATTAAAATCCTCCTGCTTCAGTTTCTTCAGTCCTGGGATTATAGGCATATACCACCATGCTTGATGCTTCACAAGCAATCTTGATTTATATCCTTGAAATAGGCAACAGATATTTTTCTGAACACTTTTCGCTATGACTTCTGCATGAGCAGATTTCTTTAGAGTGAACTCGTTTTCCAAAGGCTATATATGTCACAGCGACGTCGAAATGCCTTTTGGTAGCTAGTGATGATTTCTTCTACTCCAAAAGTCTTTCTCACCTTTCCTACAACAGAGAGAAAGACTAAATTAACAATCATTATAAAAGACGGGAACATGTAAAAATGCCGAAAAACAATTTGGAAATTGGGGGTGAGGGCAGAACTAGAAATGGGGGCCATAACAAGGGGATAATGAAATGCAGTATGATTAAATGCAGTTTATTGAAACATTTCAACAAAATGAGTCTCATCATTCATGCCATTGGGGGAAATTGTCGTTCTGTTCTGGACTGAATTCCTATTTTTGGAAACTGAAAATTTGCTAAAATAGTGCATTTGTCCAAAATTAGCTTGTAAAATGCTTGCAGTAAGCGGCATCTCCAGATCGTGGTCAAATGGCGTTTTGTGTGGATATTTGGTGACAAGATGTCTAACGTGAGTTCAAGTACAATTACGAAAAGGGTCTTCCATTTATCCAGCATTTCATTACCATCCTTTGCAAATTTAATAGCATACTGAGCTGTTGTGAGCCAAAATATAATATGTTTTTGTGTCTGGCAAGGACACCCAGCTTCTGTACTTGAGAACCAAGGCCGGCAGACCTCAAAAGTAATACGTGGGATTCTTTTCAGGAGCCAAACATTGGTGACGCTATGATTGGTCACTAGCCTCACAACTTACCTCCTGAAAAAAAATGAGAACTTAAAAGACATGCCTATGGCATTTAAACCTTGTTTAGCAATGACTAAATGAAGTGCTATGGGTTTAAGAGGAGAGAAGAAAAAAGCAGGACAGAAATGACAGAAAAGAACGTAGAAACAACAAGAGCAACAGCAACAAAACCCAGTAAGGGAAGCCTTCTGGTGCAGCGCGTGGCACCTAGTAAGTGTTCATTTTGTTTCCTGATATTTTTTCCCCCTTTGGGCTGGAATTTAGCACATTCCCTTTCGACTGTAGAGATTATAGGCGTGTGCTTCCATATCTGGTTGTTTCTAAGACATTAAAAATATTTTTGATCAAATTGATGTGTTGATTGATTGATCGGTTGATGTATGTGTGTGTGTGTGTGTGTGTGTGTGTGTGTGTGTGTCTGTGTGTCTGTGTGTCTGTGTGTCTAAGGACTCACTTCTTAGAACTTGGGTTGTCAGAATTGACAGGAAGTATCACTGAGTCATCTCAAGTCCTGACTTTACTGGAGAGAGATAGACACTTTTTTTTTTCCTGATCTCTGTGTCAAAGAGGGAACAGCGTTTATCTGCCTACCTTCTTACAGAGCCCTTGGTAAAGCCCAGGGCAGGCTTGAAACATGACCACATGCAAGTTTCTGCTTCCTCCAGACCCGTTTAGTTCATGCAGAAAGTGAGGCCTCACTTCTCCAATGGAAATGGAATTTTTTGTTGCTTTAAAAAAAATCATTCTGTTTATTCTTTTTGCAGTGCTAGGGACCCAGTGCAGGACCTCATACATGCCAGGCAAGTGCTCTGTTAAACTGTAGCTTATAAGGTTAGGATTTTGCAGCTTTATTTGGTACTAGATGAATGGGGGAAAAACGAAAGAAAAAAAGAAAAGGAAAGAAGAGAAAGGAAAGGACATGAGTGCTCCCAGGTATGCAGGAGGAGAAAAGTTTACTGTAGATAAAAGGGAGACATAGCCAGAGGTAGAAACAAACCAGGAGAGTCCAGAGTGGTCATGACCTTGAACCGTGTGGGGAGAGGAAGAGGGAAAAAGAGAGGGGGAGCAACCAGGTGCTGCAGCCCATAGGCAAAGGTACACGTAACTAAAATGTCTGGGAGACATAGGGAAGAGCCTCTGGTGGAAGGGCATCCCAGCCCTTGGGCTGGAAAGGTCTGGTAGCTGCTGGGGTACGCCAGCTATACCCTTTAACAGGTAGGGACTGAGGGATGCTGGGAGAACCTTGCCAGATTCCCTTTGATATGTTAAATAGGCACCTGAACCTCTTGCCCTGGGCTTGAAACTTAAAACAGCTGAAGTGCGAAACGAATGGACGGTGATACTTTTTTGAAGATCATCTTTAAATTGAGTACTTACTAGACAGAATCAGTGAGTAGAGTTCCCACGTGCCTAACAGTTATACTTAAGTGGCCTGCTGTACTGTCATTTGACAGCATCTGTTGGGACATTATTTGGGCTATTTTTAACATTTACAGAGCTCAAGGTAAATCCCAAACGGGGTTTTAAACCACAGGAATTTTCAAGTGTAGATGACCCCTGATCTTTTAAATGACTCCAAGGAGTTACGGGCCTCCTTGAAATCAGATCTGACTTGAGTAATTTGAAAACTTCTCGCTCAGTTCCTGCCTTGAAGAGAAGCCGGAAGCCATGAGTCAGTTTCTCTGGTTACCATTGAGACCGAGTCAACAGAGAGAAGGCACTTTATAAACAGCAATGCGATTACTTCCCTAATAATAAAACCTTCAGTTGTGCTTCCTCTGCTGACACCATAGATCTGGGTAGTGTGAAGGCTTACGGAGAGGCAGCCTGGCTGTTCCCTTGGACCAGAGTTTATCCTGTAAAATGTTCAGGCACGAGAAGTAGTGCTGTGGTATGACACCTGCAAATTTAATGTTACATTGAGATGCTATAATAGGCCACAAAATAATATATCTGTGAGAAGCCCGAATGATATAGAAGGACCACATGAAGGAGGACTGGGTGCTTCAGTCAGCAGGCCCTGGGTAAGCTTCTGCCAAGTGAGTACGTGCCGTTTTGGATTCTAGTTCAGCCTGGCCACTGGGTGAATACAGATTCAAATCAAGGACACGGAGCTAAGTACTGCTAAGCACAGGCCGATCAATGTTTGGTATCGTTAAAAGGAATGATTGTGGCTATTATAAGCCACTAAATTTTGGGCTAGAAGTTCACATGTCAAAATTCAGCAACATTAAGCCCGATGACACGAGTTTATAAGATGTCACTCTACGGTTTACCTGTGTTTCTGAAATATGAATCCATGCGCCCACACACCCACACGCCTGTGTATTTTTTCTTTGTTTGTTTGTTTTTGTTTTTCTTAATTTTTGAAATGAGTAAAAGTCAGAGCAGGCGCTGTATCCTCAAAAGGCCCCCAAATACTCAGATAACATGAAAGATATGATATTAAAAAGTTGTGAAGAAAATTATTGGTGTCAGGAAGAACAGAGAAAGAGAGAGAGAGAGAGAAGACACACACGTGTGTGTGTGTGTGTGTGTGTGTGTGTGTGTGTGTGTGTGCGTGTGTGCGCTTTGGCAGGGTTGTATTGGTTTCATCTGGTCACTATATTATGCCAGGACACCCTAGGGGAAGCTCTTGGACTCCAAAATTCTGCCCAGATTCTTTTGAGTTGCACGAGAAAGCTTCATTCTTTTATTATTTTCATATTGAATTAGAAGCTCTTTTACATAAATATAATTTTCTTCAGCATCTGTTGATTTTTTTGGACCATGAAATTTAGCAGGAAATTAAAAGCACGAAGATTTGCATAGCATAATGCTGAGTTATGCAAGTTTGAAATAGGTCTTTATCTAATTCTGTCAGAGAAATCTGTTTTTTAGAAGCAGAAGGCTCGGCAAGCTCACATTACTCATGTTCGCGTTTGCGAATGCCACCTCACTCTCCTCCCGAGATGACTCTGTGGCTCACCAGTTTGCACAGCCAGTAGAAAATGCGTTTGCCAACAGCACTGGTCAGATGCCAGCTGCTGGGGGCTGCTTCAACGGCCGTGTCCGGTCTGCAGAGGACGGCTTGACAAGGAAGTAGCTGGAAGTAGAGTCAAGGTCAGGAGATAAAAGACAAGGCTTTAACCCTGGGTGGAGTCAGCAAAGTCCATCTTGGCTTACAGAAATGGGGTACAAGGCCAAGCATTTAACCAGAATCATTCAGAAATGCTGAATGGTATGGGTCCTCCATCTTCTGTCCTCCATCTTAGGAAGCAACACAGAGACTCACCAAGAATGCTATGCCTGTGGTCCACTTCACAGAAAGGGGCTCTACGGGCCTGTGATCAAATACCAGTGGCTCAATTTCTGGTCTGAAGTTGTTCATAGACATCCTGGTGTTGACAGGTTAAACATTTAGACCCCCTTTTTTCTCTATACTTGTTTCCTGGGTGAGACCAAGTTCCTCTTAAAAGCTCAGTTTAAATACTCCTTCAAAGAAGTATGTATTTCTCAAGGGTCTACTCTTCTACTGTGAGCTCTTAATACCATCCTTTAGAGTGAAACCATCTATAATTGTTTGGCTTTGGACCCCTGGGGAATATTTCACACATCACAGCAGACCTGGCCTCCAGGGTCTTCCAGCATTCCTGAGTCCCTACCTGGCATTCCCTGCTCCCCTGATTTTGAACTTTCCAGCCTAGGGGTTGGACTGCCCTTTCCCCAGAGGCTCTCTCTCTCTCTCTCTCTCTCTCTCTCTCTCTCTCTCTCCCCACCCTCCTCCTCTCCTCTTCCTCCTCCTTCTCTCCTCTTCCTCCTCCTCCTGCTCCTCTTCCTTCTTCCTTTTCTCTCTGCACTTTCCCTCTCTCCTTTTCTCTGGCTGCCACCTCCCCATGGTGACTTTCTTAGCCTCAATCCTTAGGGCCAGTGAACCCACTGGAGAGCAGCTCCACAATAAACCTGCCTTTAATATATAATCTAATCTGGCTAGAATGGACTCATTTCACCAACGGAGAAATAATCTATCACCAATAAATTGCATTCTTTTAATAAAAGCTCTCATTTCAAGCTAGATATGGTGGCAAATGCCTGTAATCCCAACAGGTTTGAAGCTGAGGCAGGGCCTCTCTCTCTCTCTCTCTCTCTCTCTCTCTCTCTCTCTCTCTCTCTCTCTCTGTGTGTGTGTGTGTGTGTGTGTGTGTGTGTGTGTGTGTGTGTGTGTGTTTGTGTAGCCAGTTTAGGCTATAAGGTGAAATCCTGTTTTTCAAACCAACACTCTCAAACACTGTCATCAAAACCCCTGATCTGGACATTTGCTGCAAAAGGAGTGAACAGATGTGTGTGTGTGTGTGTGTGTGTGTGTGTGTGTGTGTGTGTGTGTGTGTGTGTGTAGATATGGAAATTTTACTCTTAATCAAGAGGGTATGATTGGAACAATACACTTGATTTTTTATTCTAACTCAGGTAGTGACTGTGTCCTTCCTATTGGCTGGGGTCCAACCTCACAGTCTTCTTCAGCTGTCACTGGAGAAATGAAGGAGGAAGGGGTCAGGTGACATTGTTCCTGGAAAGTAGCAGGGGACCTTTTTGTAAACAAAGGTTTTGTCTGTGGGGGAGATTAAAAATTTTGCATAATGAATTCTTTGTCGGAAATGCAAGTTTTATAGTATTTAATAGGAAACACCACATACATTAAATATTTCTTATACATCCCTCCTCTTGTTTTCAAACATTCTTTTCTTTAAACTCACTAAGTTTGGGACTCCCCTTTCCTGTCCCCTCTTGGAGTAAGCATGTACAACAGGGAAGGAGTGCCTGTGACCGCTGATTTAGGAAAAAGAATTAATTATCCTGGCTATTTTATCAGCATGGTTTAAGGTAAACCCATTTAGGCATGGCCCTTTGGATAGGAGATTGACCTGGTCCATTGGAATATTAGGTCAACACCAGGGGCTTATCTTCTCTCTTGAGCAGGAGAATTTTCTCTTAACAGGTTTTTGATGCTACCTTAACATTCCGCCTCCCGGAAGAAGTAGCCTTAAAATAAGTTAGAAACTAGATCAGAGATCAGAGCTGCCCAATCAGGGGACAGAAAAGGGTGTCTTTTGCCTCTGGCAAGGGTGAAGAAACTGCCTTAAGACCTAAGAGAGATTTCTGGCTTTTTGTCAAGAAAGAAACTGGATATTTTTCTTTACCCTATACTACCTAGCCAATTTCTACCTCCTGTTCTTATCACTCCTCCTTCTGAAGAGGTAACCCCAACTGTTATTGTAAAATTGGGGTGCTGACTGACTATGCTTCTTACAGCTGAATTTGGTGTGTTATATGCAACAGACTTGGAGATTCCCTTCCAAAGGGTCTTATGTAAAAGACACCAGTGTCAGAGACACAATTGCAAGTTCTTATCTTATGCCTAGATAGAGAGTTTAAATATCTGTTAATCAAATTAATCAAAGTCCATTAGAATCTCTTTATGGACTCCCAAGAGCCCCCATCTATTAGGCTCCTCATGTTTCTTTAGCCTCTAAGGTTATTTTCCAGAGTGATGAACCCAGAATCTGCTTTTTGGTGGCTGTTGGATCATCTAAAAGGCAGTGCATGCCTTTCCCATTTGCTTCTAGATAGGGAGAGAAAAAAAGATATTTAGCCATCATTTAGTTTTTAGTTTAAAACAATGGTGGACTTGTCTCCTTTAACGGAGCCAGGCGCTGCAGTCTTATATCTGAACTACTTTTTCAGATATAACCTCTGAAGTCTTATATCTGAGCAACTTTTTTTTTTAAATAAGACTCAAATAATTAGTGAGGTAGAGTTGTTTAATACCATCTCATGTAGACTTACCGTCTAATGTCTGGGGAGGATAATCTCTTTCATGGTGACCAATCTCCTTGGACTTTGGTTATACTTTCCTGATGAGTGTTTAATAATATGCAGGTGGGCAAATTAATTACTTTTTGTATTGTCTAGGTTAGTTGGGGATCTAGCACTCAGGGAGCTTGAGAGAACCCTTAGGCTCCTCTGGCCTTTCTTTTATCAGTTGTGAACCCCAAAAATGGAAAGAGAAAAGACAATTGACCCAAATCCTCATGGCCAAATGAATTAAAGCAAGCAGTTAATTAAAGCAAATGTTTTTACTTGTGTATACAGTCTGTCTCCCCCTGGGGCAGGTTTGAGGGGTCAGGATTAGATGTGAGGAAAATAAGGATTTTATAGTTTAAGGATAAGGGCTTTCCAAATGGGGGATTTGGTAGGCCAAACAGGTCAGAACAGAACATAAGCATAGCAAGCTAGTCCCAATGACCTCCTGAAACAAAGACATGATTGGAAGGGGGTCATACTATGAGAACAGGTACTGGTAGTAAGGTAGGCATAACGATCCTTTTGAAACAAAGGCAGGTTGCAAGTTGGTTCTAAACAACTTTTCCAAACAAAGACTGGATTGCCATTTCCTGGAAGAGATGTACAGAAACATGCACAGTTAAGGCTACAGGTGGGGCATGGCCCAATCCTCGAGAAACAGAGGTTTAATCATAAACAGGAATGCACCTAGTTTGTCTTTATTCTAGGGTGGCTTTGGAGCCTAACATTGGGACAGGTTGATGTCAACTGAAGAGCTGTCCACTCATGAGAGGATATCAAAGTCCCTTGACTGTGGCTTCCCTTAGAAATATTGAGAAAAATATTTTCTGTGTGTTGACCATCTTCTTTGTAGACTGGACACTGGTTCAAATTTATTAGGTAAGGACTCTATGTCCTCCTCCAACAGGAGACTAGGTGACTTTCCACAGTTACGCAACATTTCAAGAGATGGCTCACAGTCTCCTGGGACCTTGGAACAAAGGGGAAAAAAATCTTCTCTTTATATCTCCCTGATCACATCAATATTGCCTCCAAGTATGGTTATTGAACACCCGCAGATTAATTTTGTTAGTCTGGTACCTTTAAGTACTGAATAATATCTTGAAAACCAAACATTTCTGAACAAATCTTGATGAGACTTGTATTTTAGCCAGGCAGTGTAATTATTGATCTTTGACCTTAAAAACTCTAATATCATCTCTGAGTCTTGTCCTTTTTGTAGCTTAAATAACTTATTCAACCTTCATAACTTGCACAAGCTGTCCAGACATTTTTTCCATTGTGGAAATTTCTAGTCATTTCCATCTTCATATATATATATATATATATATATATATATATATATATATATATATATCCCTCCTCACTAAAACAATTTTCACATTTGCATTTTTCTTATGTTTTCTTTCATTTACTGGTTTCTTTTCTTAATACACAGGATCTAACATCACTGTTAAAGGAATTTACTGTGTGTTGTGAGAATTTTTTATCTGGTTGAAGGGAACTAAACAATGTCTATATCTTCTTAAGGTCCCAATGACAAATAGATCAATCATCAAAGGATGAATAGATTTTTTTTTTATGGGAGAATGGATCTATTGAGTTTCAGTAGTACTCTTTGACTCTGCATTTTCATCATAATCTAAAACTGATTCTCAATTATGTAGACAAGTGGTAGTTCATGAATTGTCATGGGCTAGTGAGAATGGGACAGAAGCAACCGACAAGTACATAGTGTATTTGTGCCAGACGAAGATCAAATAATTTTGTCACACAGTGGTGATTCCCAAATATACATACAGAAAAGATGACTTCCTTGGCAGAATAGATCACTTTGGAATCCTTTTTATTAAAAAGTTTTCTTCTAATTGTTTTTTAAAGATCGATTTCGTTTTAAATTATGCATTTGTGTGTCTATGTGTGCATATGTGCTTGTGAGTACCAGTGCTGTTGAAGACCAGAGGCATCACATCCTTCTGGAGCTGGAGTGACAAGCTGTGGGTTCAAGTTCTGCCCCACTGCTTGGCATGGTTGCTGGAGAGGCGACTGAGGGAAGCTTGACTGGGCTTATCCTAACTCCTTCTGTGCTGGGCTTCAGGGAAGCAATGAGACACTGCTCTATGGGTGGGAAAAGTCTAAGGTGTGAGAAAGCCGAAGCTTGTATTTCCTGACTCGCGGGCATCTAGTCTCTGCTCAAAGTGTCGGGGGTCCAAGGGCCTACGAAGAGACCGGGACTGATGCGGGCCCAAGGGATCATTGGGGACCCGTGGGCTGAGGACGGTGTCCTAGCCCCGGGCCCCCGACTGGGAGCTCCAACTTAGCTCATTGGTGAAGGTAGTGGCGATTGTTTGGAAGCCCAGAGAGGCCTTCTATGGGAGACTTAAGCTGTAGCTCTACAGGTGAAGGCCTTCTCCATGGCTCTTTATGGTGGTGGTAGATGAACGAGACAGTCTTTGATTCCAAACTGTTTATTGGTTGCTCAAAGTGAAAAATAGATGCATAGTCTTTAGGGTGGACCTGAGATTAAATGCCTGGGAAGGGAAGCTTATTGGCTAAACCCTCAGGGCCTCTAGTTACCTCATTAGTGTGGAGAACTCTGTTCTGGGCCTATGTGACCACAGGTCACATTTCCTTATGTGCGAAGTGTGGCACATGACCCAGGCCAGAAATCTAGCAGGGAGTAGTTAGCCACCTACTGTCTCAGGTGTGTACCCCAAGTTTCTAGGGACCCAGACCCACTCTACCTTACTAAGTTTCTTGGAAAGGTCCACTGTCCCACAACAAGCCATTGAGAGCCACCAGCCCTGGGCGCTGCAAACTAAACTTTGGTCCTCTGGCAAGAGGCCATATGTACTTTTCACTAATAGGTTAGCATTTCAGACTCTTGAATTCTTTTAGTTTTATATTTTTGGTATTTATTTATTTTGAGATAGTCTCGCTCTATAGTACAGGTTGGCCTGATATTTACTGTGTATTGTAGGATGATTCTAGTTGTCTCTTCGGTCTCATAGTCCTGAGTGTAGGGGACTACACATGTGAGGCACCATGCGTCGCTCAGACTTCAGTTTCTCTGGTTCACAGCTCTAGCTCCCTAGCCCATAGTGTGCCCATTCCTTCACACTTAATAGGTTTTTTAAATAAACTATCAGTGAACACAAGAAAGGCTACATCGTTTATTAAATGGAGGAACTCTTTCTTTCCCTAAGTTGTCTCCCTGTATGAGTCCATTCTGGGTTCCTTGCAATGAATGAGCACTGGGTGACTGAGTTTTTCCCCTTCCTCATAGGCCTCCTGTTTGTGACTGCTCTCTTGGTAATGTTCTCTTTGCCATCAATCTTTCTAGACTAGTATTAAAAAAGTTTCTAGCAAAAAAATTGAAAAAAAGGCACACTGGTTTATAAAATGAATCATCCCCAGTGGCCTCTTCATTCCAGGCATTTTTCTAGTTCTTTGTATGAGGATCCAATTTTCCAAAATATTTCTAGCAACTTCCAGGAGCACACTGTAGTGCGAATGCTTAGAACATTGTATCTGATGAAGACAGAGGGCAATGACAGAGGAGACTTCTGTGATACTAAGTCACTTCAATCCTCAAAGACCATGGAAGACCAAATAACCTTAATGTTTTTTGAATACATTTATATCGAGATACATCCACACAATATTACCAAGAAATGGAATAGAGAGACCTTAATAAGAAAAGCCAGGCTTTGTTTTAAAGTTAAAAATGTTTTTGTTGTTGTTTTATTTTTTTAATGGATTGCAAACACAATCTGAAACAATACATTTTCTTGTGTTGATACAGGGATAAGATGTAGATACAATATGGATTTGTATTACACAGTGAAGAAGCACCACTCATTTCTAGAGTTAGTATTATTTTAGACTTGATTCACAGACTTTTTTGTGACATAATGGACTCATGGAAATTTGCTTTTCAACTAGAAAAAATATACTCATTATATTTCAATTACTTGACAGTAATTGAAGTCATTTTATTAGCTAGTTGGTAACTAGACCTTCAGCTAGCTGGTTACTTTTATTTCTATTTTAGGATTTGTTTTTTGCAGGGCCAGTGAGGAAGCTCAGTGGGTAGCAGTGCTTGCCATGGAAGCCTGACTACTGGAAGGAGCTCCTGGGAACTGATGATGGAGGTGAAACTGATTCCGAAAGTGGTCCTCTGACTTCTGACCAAAGTGGTCTGTACATTGGCAAGCATTTACCTGTACACACTCTCTCTCCCTCTCTTTCTCTCTCTCTCTCTCCAAACTATATGTACATACCATATTTATGTATATATACACACATATAACAGGCATACACATACATACATCACATACACACCATACACACACACATACACACATACCACACACACACATACCACACACACACACACACACACACACACACCACACACCATACACATACATACATACATACATACACATAACACACCACACCACACACACATAGCATACACACATACAGCATACACATATACACCTAGCATATACACACATACACCATACACACATACACACATACATTATACACATACATGCCATACACACATATACATACATCATACACATACACACCACACCCACAACCCATACAATACACACATACAAAACCCATATACACAACCACATACACACACAAACCATACACATACCTCATAAACATATACACTACACACACATACTATACACACCCACATATACATATAGACACACCATATACACCCACAAATATACATACCACACATACACATCATATACACACACCACACACACACAAATCATATATACATACACCATACACAGACACACACACCATACACAGACATATCACATACACAGACACACCACATACACACACATACACACACATACACACACACGCACACACACAGACACACACATAGACACACACACAGACACACACACAGACACACACACAGACACACACACAGACACAGAATAATAGTAAATAATTAATGTAAATCTAAATGTTTTGTAATGCTGGGACTCTAACTCAGGGCCTTGTGTATGATAGGCAAGTGCTGTACTGTGGGAACTTCCTCCTTGCATATTAATTGGACACTTTAAAACTATGAAGTTGAGTCCCTCTCCTACAATGCACATGAAGTTAACGATTCTAGCAGGCTTGAATGGCTGTCTCAGAACTAGCCAGATTGTGAAGTATACCAAGGTGCTCACTCCACCGACTTTTATTATTTTGTTGAGGTATTACATGCACAGTTGTTCCTATCTATTTGACATCTGTAAATTTGTTTTGGAGATAATTCCTTTGTAAGATATTGAGACTGTCAAGATATTAAAACGGAATTAAAACTATCAATGAATTAATACAACAGAAGAAAATAAAGCACGGAAAGCTTTCTCCTCAGATGTGTTAGTTCTTGTTCTCTATGAATTAGGTTTGGGACAGATGGGAGATAATATGGGTCAGCTGGGAGTGGGAGGCTGCCGTTACAGCAAACACCTGCTCTGGGCTGCCTCCCTCCCTCCCCTCCCTACCATAGTAGTAGAAAAATCAGTTCAAAGAAAATATTTTTGGGAAAAAAAGTAGCCAGAAAAGAAACCCAGGGACAATGATATTAATTAGTGTAGTTTTTGTGTGGTCCACCTACTACCTACATCACAGTTGTGGTAAGACCACATGGCCACAACTTCTGACAAGGGAGCATTCTGGGTTATTTTGCGAGGCACCATCAGAGTTATAAGATGATGGCTTGTGTCTCCTAACCTCAGCACTGGGTATGGTTGGAGGGTTCAGGAAGAAAGTGGTCAGTGTTTTCTCTAAAACAGTGGAGGGAAGACATCAATGTTAAAGACGTCTTTTAAAGCAGAGGTTCTCAGTGTGCGTTCCGTGCTGTTAACTCATATTGAGAAAACCAAAGCAAGCATATGACTGTGTTCTGGCTGACTTATTTGCCCTGGTTGGGAGTTGTGTTCTGCTGAGTACCTATCAGACTCACTGAAAGCGCATGTCAGGAATTGTCTTGATCTTGCCACACCTTCCGTAGACAATGCTTAGTGCACCGGTTCATGTCTGGTCTCTGCTTCCGGTCTTCAGAATTCTGGAATGTACTCCGACTATTGGATGGGTTCAGGACAGGCCACTGTGAAATATGTTGCTTTGGCAAGCTGATTATTTTGAGCTCACAGAACTGAATAATGGCAGATGTAAGAAAGGCTTCTAGTTGCCCCTCCCCTTTTATTCCTAGAATCAACCATGTCTACCATGAAAAATGTCCTTTCCTTATAGCAGCAGAAGACCAGGGACTGGGAATCAGCATGAAAAGAGATGGTGAAAGGGTTTTGGGGGACAAGGAATACCACAAGATCACTCATAAGCTAATGCTGATCACTCATGCAAAATGGCTGCCTCTGAGTGGGGATGGAGACTGCGGCAGGCTGGGTCATGATGACCAGTTTTATGGGGGGATGGAACACATATGAATAGCGCAAATACCAACCGTGGCAATGGTAGAAATGTGTCGCATTGGCCATTAATGATGGCTGGGCTGTTGTTGCTGAGTCATTGAAGGTGGGTTGCTGGGTGGAAGAGCTCTAGGGACCTGGTTCCTGAATGTGGGTAGTTTGTAGATGACCACCATTCTGAGAAAACTCACTAAACCGACCCTTTCTCTCCACTAACTTTCCTATAATATTCTGCCTCTAAAGCAACCCTCCTTTTATTCCTTTGCACCATACTGTTGCATTTTCTGAAAGTTGTGTAAGATTTCTGGTCTGGTCACTTCTTAGGAATTTTCTTCCCTTACAAAGACTTTCCGTATACATGGTCCACAAACATTGGTGTGCTTTTCTTATGTTCATCCAGATCCTGTGGGCTTCATCGTTAGATGGAAATGCTCAAAGGAACACAGGAGAGAATGTTCCCCTCTGTGCACTGTGAACATCTGCTCCAGGAAAAGTCTTCTCCGTCTGTTAAATGCTCGAATTGCTAGGTTTTATTCTCAAAGATTTCTATCAAGTAGACCCGAGACTGGGACCTTAGGGTCTGTATCTTTGAAGAACACTCTAAATGCTTCTGATGCAGTTTTGTGGACCAAGTACTGAAGAACACAGGTCAACCTCAAATTGTTCATTAGACTCACTCAGTGGAGTCCTTACCTTCCTCTTTGCTGTAACAAAATACCCAACCAGAGCAAGAGACTCATGAGATGGGAAGAAGAGGTCTTAAGGGGAGTGGGAAATTTAGTTGTAGTAATGGAATGCATGTGCTACCAAAGCCAAAGCCAGTACTAACTAGGAAGGGAGAGGGACCCAGCTGGTGTGGAAGAGGGGATCCAGGGCAGGACAACTGTGGAATACAATGTGGAATACAATGTGGAATACACACATGCCAGGGTGCTTCGACCAAACCCATTATTTTGCATGATAACTCAGAAACTAATTTTTAAAAGAAAGTTAAAGCAAAGGTAACAGATAGTCACCAGGCTGTAAAGTGGAATGGGGTTCTCCCCCGAAGTGGTGAAACCTGAATCAGAAAAGATCTGATTTAAATTAGATAAAGAAGGGCAAAGGCAGAGTAACTGACAGAGAAAAAGATCATACAAGCACTGGGGAGGAAGAGAACATCTCAGCTTAGACAGTATATTCGGTATTCGGAACCAATGAAAGAAGCAACATAAGGATTAAGGGAGAATTTTACACAGAAATTTCTATCTTGACATTTTCTACACCCCTAGAATCCCTTTAATCTGGACAGGAATGCTTTTGAATTTTAATGTGTCACATGATGTAATCCAGAACATTTTTTTCCCCAGAATATCATCCTTAAATGACAAAAGAAAAAAAAAAAAGAGGAAAAAATATAGAGGTGTGCAGTCGATCTTTCCCAGCCTATCAAACCATCTTTAGATTTTACATAGCTAGCTGATTATCAATTATCAAGCTTTGAGAGTGTTGAGGCTCTCGGATGCATCTGGAGCTCAGGGTTATTTGCATGGATGCTTTTAAATCGCTCAGAGTCTTTTCCCATTGGTAAACCTTGCTGTGGATTTACAGCTGCCATCTTTTGAAAAGCATGCTGTTATGTACACTATCAAGCTGTAATGTGGCCTCTGTCTGGACAGCCCAGGGTGGGTGGGGACAGTGGGTGGCTTGACCACCTTAAGAACTGCTTGTTCATGGTGCATTTATAATGGTGCATTTAGAAGCAAGCAAAACATCTGATTTTCAGAAACATCTATCAAGGTAGCTACTGAACAAACTTGGCGAGGGAATTTTTGAATACGTTCTGTCTTCAGGAATAAAAAATAAACTTTAACATTAAATTTTTTACATGATGTAGGATTATTTTTGTTGAATTACTAGAATCTGATATGCAGGAAAACATGTGAGGAGATATGAAATATTTAAATTAGCAGCTGAGTGTTTAAGGTGCTTCTCCCTGTCTCACACTAATCTTTCTGTGTCTCTGTCTCTCTCTGTCTCTTTTACTGTCTCTCTCAGATCTAAAAGATTCTACTGAGAGGGCTAATACCCAAAATATATAAAGAACTCAAGAAACTAACCTCCCCCAAACCAAATAACCCAATTAGAAAATGGGATATAGAGCTAAACAGAGAATTTGAAGGGTAAAAGTTTTAAGGTTGCCTCCCCCCCTAGACAAAGGTTCAGAGTAGAAGAAAAAACAGGTTAGGTCCTGGGATTGTATGTTCCAGGAAGCTACTTCTAGGACCATAGAATGGGTAATTGCTTTGGCCGGTTCAACAACTCTCTCCCAGGAACTAGCTGACCATAAAGTTAGATTAAAATCTTAGAGAACAATTTTGAGAAGCAGAAAGCTTCTCCCAGGAACTAGCGGACCATAAAGTTAAACAATCTTGAGAAACAGGAAGCTCCTCCTTGTGATTTTTCACTGGTATTCTCGACATTTTCCAATGACGCCCACCCTACCCCCTTGGGTTGTGGTTTCTTCCTTTAAATTCCCCTTCTCTTAGCTACTGGGGGTCGAAGTCCACTGCCCCTGTGTGGGATACGAGTCTCAGTACGAGATACGAGAACAAGTGCACTGGTTCCTATCGATAAACCTCATGTGATTACAGCAAGGATGGTCTTGTGTGAGTTCTTGGAGGGTCGAGTCATCCCGAGACTTGAGTGAGGGTCTCCCCACTCTGGGGGTCTTTCAAATTCACAACAGAGAAATCTTGAATGGCCGAGAAGCACTTAAAAAATGTTCAAAGTCCTTAGTCATCAGGGAGATTCAAATCAAAATGATCCCGAGATTCTACCTTACACCAGTCAGAGCGGCTAAGACCAAAACCTCAGGTGACAGCACATGCTGTGAGGATGTGGAGAAAGAACACTCTTCCATTGCTGGTGGGATTGAAGCTGGTTCAACCACTCTGGAAATAAATCTGGAGGTTCCTCAGAAAATGAAAATAGATCTACCTGAAGACCCAGCAATACCACTCTTGGGAGTATACCCAAAAGATGCCCCACCATATCACAGGGGCATGTACTCCACTATGTTCATAGCAGCCTTCAACCCAGATGTCTCAAAATGGAAGAATGGATACAGAAAAAGTGGCTCATTTACACAATGAAACATTACTCAGCTATTAAAAACAATGGCTGGGGTTGGGGATTTAGCTCAGTAGTAGAGCACTTGCCTAGGAAGCGCAAGGCCCCAGCTCCGGGGGGGGGGGGGGGGGGGAGACCCAAAAAAAAAACAAAACAAAAAAAAAAAAAAAAAAAATAAAAAAAAAAAAAAAAAAACCACAATGGCTTCATGAAATTCTTAGGCAAATGGATGGAACTAGAAAATATCCTGAGTGAGGTAATTCAGACCCACAGTATGTTCTCACTAATAAGTGGATATTAGCCAAAAAAGTACAGAATACCTAGGATATAAACAGAACTCAAGAAGGTCAACAAGCAGAAGGGCCCAAGTGAGGATGCTTCAATTCCAACTGGGAGGGAGAAGAAAAAAAAATCACAGGAGGCAGAGGGAGGGAGAGACCTGGATGGGAGAGGGGAGAGGGTGGGGAAAGGGGAACAAGATCAGGTATTGGGGGAGGGGAGGCAGGAGAGAAGCCTTGAGGGTCAGGAGAATGAATGGAAATATTCAATGTGTGTGTGTGTGTGTGTGTGTGTGTGTGTTGGTGTTGGTGGGGGGAGCTGGGGAGGCCATGTAGAATGTACCAGAGACCTGGGAGGTGAGAGACTCTCAGGACTCAAAGGGAGGGTCCTCAGATGAAATGCCCTACAGTGGGGAGAGGGAACTCGTAGAGTCCATCTTCAGTAGAAAGACAGGGCAACAAGTGGGGGGATGGGGTTGCCCTCCCACAGTCAAAAACTCTGACCCAGAATTGTTCCTATCTAAAAGAACTGCAGGGACAAAACTGGAGAAGAGACAGAGAAAGGCAGTCCAATGACAGACCCAACTTGGGATTCATCTCAAGGAAAGGCTCCAAGGCCTCACATTGTTACTGATGCTACGATGTGCTTACAGACAGGATCCTAACATGGCTGTCCTCTGAGAGACCCAATAGGCAGCTGACAGAGACAGATGCAGACACTTATACTATTGGACTGAAGTGAGGGACCCCTCTAGTTGAATAAGGGAATGGCTGGAAGAGGCTGAGGAGGGTGAGCCCAAAGGAAGACCAGCAGTCTCAAGTAACCCAGACCCCTGAGACCTCTCAGACACTGAGCCACCAACCAGGCAACACCCACCAGCTGATTTGAGGCCCATTTGTACACAGCAGAGGACTGCCTGGTCTGGTCTCAGTGGGAGAAGAGGAGCCTAATGCAGAGAGACTTGAGGCCCCAGGGAGTGAGGAGGCCTGGAGGGAGGGGGGAGGGGAGAATGGAATGAGGAACTGTGGGAGGGCAGACCGGGAGAGGGGCAATGACTGGACTGTAAAAAAAAGTAATAATAATAATAATAATAATAATAATAATAATAATAGTAATGATAATAAAGGGTAGATGTGTGATTCCCGGAAGTTACTAGCCTCTTAGAGAAGAATGGTCTCCCCGCTGCCTCAACAGGGCGCTGGGTGCTCTTTCCAGAGGTAATTTAGACCTATTCTATTTATGTCGGTTTTGTGGTCTATGGAATGTTTGGAAAACATGAGCAGAATCTGCCAGGCCAACCATCTTTAGAAATGTGAAGAGCTGGAAAATTAGGTATTAAAACCCTTCTTGGTTTCTAAAGATTCTTCATGCGAATATTTTCCAATATGGGGGTGGAAGAGAAAGAAAAATCTACAAGATATTTTCCTCCCCCTCCCCCCCTTTATTTTGAGTCTTTGGGTCACACCCGGAAAGCATTCAGCGTGGTGAATGTCTCTCAGGGTGTGTGCGTTTTATGTTTACTGGAGGCAATGTTAGCTTAGGTCTGTGGTTTCAGGGGGGGAAAGTTATTTTTAGAAGACCCAAATTCAAGCTTTTACATTGATGGTAAATAAATATAGAGGCTCTGCTACTCCCGACAGAACTACTGTAGACCGATCTACATAGATATGAGGAGTTGAGCTGAGAAACTGCCAAAAGTTGAGCCTCACTTAAAAATAAAATCGGGACACGTTAGGAAAAACACATACTCTTGTTTACCCAAGTCACAGCTGCACCATGCATGCAGTTACTCCCTCTTGTTATGCATCTTCCGTGTGTTGCAGATAAATAGGTGATTTTAAAATTCCTCCTTGGCTTACTACTTTAATATTTCTCTACTCACTTTTTATCCTGGTGCACAAATAGTGTTAAAAAATATATTATTTTTATATAATATATGATACATAATATGATACTTTATTAATATTATATAACAATATAATTACATATAAGTATAATTACACAATAATATAATGTAATATAATATAGTATATTGTACGGATTATATGTCTAATCTAATAATCTAATATAATATTCATATATAAATATAATATATGTTAAATTTTATATATAATTTTTGTATAATATTTGTATTATATTATTTGTATATATAAATAAATAAATAAAAATAAAATGAAAGCCCACTTGGAAGGCATAGTCATCTCTTTCTACCCTGCCCCTTTTCCTCTCTTTAACGCTCAGGTAGTTGTCATAAAATAACAGTGATGACTGAAAATGGACATTTTTTGATGGCTGCAATGTCAGCAGCTCTGACGCTCTCATTCTCCTCAGCTTACACTTTAATCTACAATTGTAATTCCTCCATGCTGTGGTTGCAGTGACAGTCGGGGATGCCCCATCTTTTGTCAGTGTGGTCTTACATTTTTTGCCTTCTGGGCTCAAGCCACAGATTCACTGTTTTTTTTCCCCCCTCTCTGGGGTTTTTCAGTCTCACTCCGCTGGTGAAGCTTGAGAAATGAGACTAGATGTTCTTTTCAGTTTTGAGTAAGAAGCTAGCTAGTGCTCTAAGAGAGGGCGTTATGAATGGGAAAGGGCATGTGCGCAGCTCTTGGAGAAAGTCACTAAAAAAAACCCCACATCTGTCAGTGAATGTTTAACAAATTCCCTGAAAAATAAAAAAACAAACATGGCCTTCTTCTGTTTTGATACGATCATATTAGCACTTGGCATATTAACTGAGTATATTTGGATATACAAGAGCCTTTTCTTCCATGAACTGGAAGTCATTTTGAACTGTCAAGAACACAGGTATTCCAGGAATTGTCAGACGTAAAAAGGCGTCCAGATGTTTGATTAGTGAATGAATGAAGTTCGTCTATCAGCTCCGCCTTTATTTTTGCCTCAGCTTCTTAACCATGTAGCTGGGATCAGGAGGCTGGAACCACACAAGGCTACTAATCCCCTGTAGGAAGGTTGGAAAAGCTCTGTGAAATGCTCTTCTTCCAGGCGTTCTCGGCAGCTGGCCCTGTGGTAAGGCCTTTGTGTGCTCAAGGAGTCACGAGTCCTTTTCTAGATCAGCAGGCTTAGAGGCAGAACGTGAATCAAATATGCACTCATAATTTTCAAAAATAGCCACATCAAAAAGAAAAGTAGATGAAATTGACTTTAACTGAGCGCTTTGTTTAATTATTGATAACAAAGACATCTCTTCAACATATACTTAGTATTAAAGTGTATGTGTGTTCTGTGCACATACAATATGCTCATATGTGTGTGTATATGCACGCACATGCATGTTCAGGTACAAATTATTTGAGCACAGGCAGAGGCTACAGGCTAATACTTGGCATCTCCTCTGCCTTATTTTGGGGGCAGTTTTTCTTATTGAACCAGCATTCGCTTGTTTGTCTAGTATGGGTAGCCTCAGGATCTTCCTGTCTGTTCCTCGGCATTGGGATTACAAACACATCACAGTTAGGATTTCTATTGGCCTGGTGAAACACTATGGGCACCAACAACTTGGGTTGTTATTTCAAACTATAGCTTTCCAGCCACACTCCAATGTGGAGGGAAATCAAGGAAGGAACTCAAACAGGAAACTGGAGACAGAAGTTGATGCAGAGGGCATGGAGGAGTGTTGCTTATTGGCTCGTTTCTCCAAGGCTTGCCCTGCCCACTTTCTTATAGCAGCGAAGACTACCAGCAAAGGTGGCATTACCCACGGTGAGCTGGATCCTCTCACGGTCATCGCCAATTAGGAAAATGCACATCTGTCTTACACACAGGCCAGTCTGGTCGAGGACATTTTCTCAATTGAGCTTTCTGTATCCTAAATGTTTCCACCTTGTGTTAAGCTGATATAAAACTAGCCAGCCCATGTCACGTGCTCCTATGCCTCGATTTTTACATGGGTGATCGGGGAACCAAACTCAGACCTTCATCAGTCGAGTTTCTTCCTCAGACCACCCTTTTTAAATAAATGACAAAAATCAACTTTTGAGTTAGTAAATGAATTACCCAAATTCCAACAGAGACATTTTCCTTATAATTCACACACACACACAACACACACACACACGTGTGATTGTGATTGTGTGTGTGTGTGTGTGTGTGTGTGTGTGTGTGTGTGTGTGTGTATGTATATATCACTTTAGGGACTCATTGGCAGAAAGGGTGTTCTGAAAAAAAGGTGACAATGGCGTTGCTGACAGGTAACCCAGCACATTCCTATGTGTCCGGTTGTCAGAAGTGTAGGACAGTGTAAAAACAAGGCTAACAGTCCAGTTCCAGTTATAAGCATGTGGGATGTGAGTTCCATGAGCAAAGGAAGGATTGGCTAATATTTAGGATGCATGGTCCAGTGGTCAAGAGGACAACAATGAGCACAAGCACAGGTTTTTTAATGGAACATACTGGCCAGGCAACAGCAGACATTGTATGGGGAACATAAAGTTCTCCAGACTTTTATGACATTGAATGGTAACTGTACTTCTACCCAGTGTTTCATTACAGAGGTATGGATGTGGCTTTAAGGGAACAGGGGCAAAGGTCTTTATCTTTGCTTAGAGACAAGGAGGTAATAGAGGGAGTGCAGTCTTGTCAATGTATGCCTCTCACTAAGCCCACACATCGAGCGAGAGAAGGCTGAAGCAGAGAGACGAACAGGCAACAATAAGGCTAACACAACTTTTCACATGCCAGGCACTATTTATAGCTTATAAAAATACAATCTAATGTGATCTTCAAAACTTCTGCAGTAAGCATTTAATTCTAAACACAGAACGAGCACTGGGCATTTCTGAATATGACCTCCCTTACATTTTAAAGCAGGATTGCTCTGGGCGCTGTGTCCAGACTGAGTGAAAGTGGGCAATATTGGAAACAGAGTGATGCAGGCTGGAGAAATAGACAGCTCAGAGATCGAGGACACAGGCTCTTCTTCCAAAAGACCCTGGTTCAATTCCCAGCACCCACATGGCAGTTCAAAACTGTCGATAACTTCAGTTCTGGAGGATCTGGCGCCCTGACCTAGATGTGCATGAAGGCAAAACAACAATGCACATAAAATAAATCATCAACTGAAGCAAAACAAAATAAATCACAGATGTGCCAGGGTGAAGGAGAAAGGTGATAAGGTTTGCACAGGGAACTTACTCAGAAAGATGTGTGGATTCAGTTGTTTGAATGGGGGAATCTAACGCCAGCAAGGCTCTATTGTGTAACATTGGCACGGAAAGGAAGAGGAAGTGGTGGCAAAATCATGTTGCTGGTTCAGTAAGATGTGTTACATGGATGTGCGTGTGCCCGTGTGTACCACTGAAGCTATGTGTCTGTCATTTTATCCTAGAATGGGAGCTGGGAAAGAATGCAGTGTTCTTTCACTGCAGCATTTCCCAAAGCCCCTCTGAGGAAAGGGATTTAAAAGAAAAGAAAACTGTGTATATTGTATTTTTTTTTTAAAGATTTATTTATTATAGATGAGTACACTGTAGCTGTCCTTAGACACACCAGAAGAGGGCATCAGATCTCATTACAGATGGTTGTGAGCCACCACGTGGTTGCTGGGATTTGAACTCAGGACCTCTGGAAGAGCAGTCAGTGCTCTTAACCCCTGAGCCATCTCTCCAGCCCCCTGTATTTTTTTTTTTTTTTTTAATCACTACAATGAATGTGCTCTGGAACCAAAAGGTACACTTCGTTTTATTAACAAATTACTTCTCCTAGTCATTCCTTGGCTGCCGGAGCGCGTGCTTCCGTCACCGTTATTTTATTGAGCGTGCTGCTGCGGCCCCATCGGTTAGAATCCCAAGTGAGCAGAATCAGCATGTCAGGTGAATAAGCTGGTGAGTCCGAAAGCCCATTGGAGATCCAGCTTGAGGGAAAGTGTGATTCCATGGTGTCTAATGCTGCCTAGTGACCTCTTTCTTTCTGGCTGTCAGTCTTGAGGTGCTGCCATCAGCCTAGAGAGAGCGCCATTCATCATTAGCCATTTGCTTACATGTTCCCATCTGGAGAATAGTGTCCCAGAGTCAAAAGTAAAGCCCAGGTCCTCGTAAGTTTGAATGTCCACCTTAACACTCAGCTCATGTTGGGGGATTTTGGGGAACCCCACATACTTTGTATGCCTGAGGACAATGAAGCTGGGGATTGGTTTCATAGAGAAAATTTAGCCCTTTTCTCCTGAGTGGGCAGAAGAATGAAGACCGGGCAATAAATAGAAAGTTTCCTCTAATGTCCCAACCCTGATGCTATCTTCTAGTTGTTTTACATTGTGTCTCTGCTTCTTCTGACCCATCAGCCTCTTCTTTGAAAATACTTATTTCCTCCATTCAATGATGATACCCACACCCAAGTCTGGATGCCCCCAGGCTGTGGTGCTCACCTGGTGCCATCTTGTCTTTGTCTCCGAAATACTGCTTTTCCCAAGGCTTTGTTATTAATTGCCCCCCCCCCGTTCTGTTCTACAATAGATAGATCTAGAATTAAACTTTCCCTGGCATCAAGATTGTTTATCTGGTTTCTACAGACTCCTGCAGTATTCACACACGATCTCAGGATCCCTATGAATTTTCTACAAATATTATTCACCTATATACATACGTGTAGACAGAGGAAAAAAATCAGTAGCTCTCATTATGTTTGCAAATACTCCAAGAGCAAATGTTTAATAGATACTATCACATATATCTCAAAGTCTCTCCTCAAGACTGTACATTTTCTAGTGTATGGCACTGGGAACACAGGAAAGGTTATAACTTATGGGTCTTATTAAAAGGGAGAAGAGATTGTTCCTTGTCAATTACTTTATAGATCGAATAGTTCTATTCTATATAGAAATGCAATTTTATATTTTAGATCCATTTCTATGGTTTTGCAGTATAAATTATGGCAATAAATTTTGACAAATCATTTCCTGACTAGTATGGTGAGCGAGATGAGGTACTTCTAATGTTCTCGTCTGAGGCCTGCTCTACGGCAGGCATACCTAAGAATTTTGTTGGGGACTTTATATGAGCTTCTATGTGGAGTAAAAAATAGGAACACATATATAAAATGAATAAAAATTCTCCTAGAATTCCTCAAACATCTCAAAAAAGCATATATAATCTGCCACTAAAGCCTGCCCTGTTTCCTTTACCTCACATCAATTTCTTTCTCTCCTCTCCTTGCTGTTTCTAGAGTCCACAGTGCTCTGCGTCAACAGTCTTCTCCTTCATTATGCTATTTGCAGATGTTCCCTAGCTTCTGCTGATATTCATTTTCCTCCTCCCTATATCCCACGTGGGAAACCAGAATCAGGAAAGCTTAGCATGAGAAACAGTGTTTTCCTTTTGGCCATAGTGGGGAAAGTTCAAACTATCACATTGGATTCCCCCTCATCCTAAGGCTTGACCCAAGGGTTGCGCATTTCAGGGAAATGCTTGGCCACTGAGCTCTATGTCAGTTTACTCTGGAGTGATTTAAAGACCCCCCCCCTTTAAAAAAAACCCCTGATGACTCCAGTTTCATTCTTTCCACTCTCCTTTCCCAATTAAATCAAAGTTCATTCCTAAAGTTTAAGATTCTATCTTCAAAGGCAGCCTCATCCTCCAAAAGTACTCTATCCACCTACCTATCTTTGGCACTTTGAGAGCACTTCTCAACCTTTCCATATTTCCAGCAGAAGTCAAATGTCCTCAGAGCACAGCCCTCGACAGTAGTAAATTTGTAGAGATGTACTCATATAGAAACAGCATTGTTCTCAATGACCTTGTTCAAAGACGTCATCCCTGGGCACTTGGGCTTTTTACCAACACGTTTGTTCCCACTGTTTCTGTTCTGTCTGACAACAACAGTTCAAAGTTGGTTTTTATTTTTCTTGGGAGACGAATCTCTGCATTCCGAAGCTATTCAAAACAGCAACCACACACTATCATTGTTTGACAGTGGCCATTTTTTCCCCCTTCTTATCAATCTTAAACTCTGAAAGAATTACTGAGGTCTCATATCCCTTGATCTGACAATTTAAGAGTTAGGAACAGCCACAGACTAGGGCAGAGAGATAAGATGTAGATAAAAAGAACCATTAAGTCACAATGGCATTAGGAAAAAAAGATCTTGTGTTGAATTCAATTTGGCTGCAGTTCAAAGTGCCCAGTGAAGTGGGAGGTAGAACGCTGTAAATAGTTTTTAGTACCGGAGAACTCAGCCTTTGTTCCTTGGAGCAGCAACTGAGGAAACTCATCACCGAAGATTAGCTAATTTGTTAGCCTCTCTCCTCGGCTTCATGAACTTTCTGTGGTTTTAGAGAGGCCACATATCTCATGGTTGGCAGTGGACCCTATCTCTCTCCCTGTGTTGTAATAACCACATGGTGTACTTCACTTCATTTCTTTCGTTGTGCCTATCTGGGGTATTTGGGCGAAAAGTGAGAATCATGTTTGTAGGCATGCCCCAACCTGGCCCCTTTCAACTGCAAACGTTAAACACAATCTAAACTGTATTGATTAGACTTGAAGGCTAGAAAGTCAAACACTATACAGGTAACTTAAGAGGTATCTGTAGCAGTCACTGGCCTTCGTTATTTGAGAGGTATCTAGTTGTCTTGTCTGGGTAAGTGTCAAGATTCACTAGAAGTAATTGACTGGGTTCTTGGCTCAGCTATTAGACTCGAAAGTAGAGATAATGTTGAAAATCACAAATGACCTAGTACCCGATAAAGCAAAAAATGGCCGACGGTTCTGATGTGCAGAACTTTTGATCAGCTCGGATGTAAGCAGCTCCAATTTTCGGGCTGCTATGGTGATTTTGGTTAACTTTATTGTAATCGTTAATGGGAAATATTTATAGAAATTTGTATCTTAGTTCAAGATGTGGTTGCTAAAATAAATCAAACACAGGAAAGTTTGGAATGGGATGTAGTTTAGTAGTGGTAAACTGCATTACTTGGGGATATACATAAACTAACACTTTCTATATAAATAACACATGTGCGAGGCCCTGGGCTGTTGTGAGTAGGGCACGATTCTGTAGTACGCGGTCTTGGAATTCAGGAAGCGTACGCTCTGAGGTGGTGCAGTTGGAACACATGATACTTCTACTTTAATTAAAAAAAGTAAAACCTCATGGCTGATTTCTAAAATGGTTGTACCACTTTATATCTCTGTGATTTATAAGGCATCTTCTTTCACCACAGCGGTACCGACATTTGTTGTCATGTTTTCCTTAATGATGTCACTAGCGGAGATAAGATGGGATCTCAATGAAGTTTTAACTTACATTCCCCTGACGGCTTAGGGATGTTGAGCACCTATTCAAATATTCCTTGGGAATTGTAGTTCTCCCTTTGAGAGCCTTGTAGTCAGTTCATTAGCATTTAGATTTAACGTTCTGTTTAGATTTTAGTTATTAATCCCACGTTGGATGTGTAGTCTCCCCATTCTGTAATCTCCCCATCCCGATTGTGTAGGCTGTCTTTCTAGTTTGTTGATCATTTTTTTTGGGGGGGGGGTATCCAAAAGCTTTGGAATTTTGTGCAATCTTGTTTGTGTTTGAGGTTATTTCCTAAACTACTGGAGTCTGTACTAAAAATCTCTACCAAGGTCTGTGCCTCTGTTTGGTTGGTCTCTTCCTCTGTAGGTTCAGCTTAAGGACTTCAAGTCTTTGGTTTGCTTTGAACTAACTGAGCAGGACTAAAAGTAGGGTTCGTTGTTTCCCATGTGGACATCCATTTCTCTGGAACCACATATTCTATAAGCTATTCCCCTGCCCTGTGTATGCTTTGACAGCTTTTCAGTGGAGAAGAAGAAAGAGGAAGCCGCCACGGGGGAGGTGGATCATGGACGCAGGGCCATGAGGGCTGACCTGTTGCAATAGGAGCAGCTCAAGCGGAAGCTCGCAAGTGGTATCTTGGGGGTTATTGAGAGGGAAGTAGATAAAGTAGCATAGAGAGTTGCGGTCTACCCAGCTCTAATGCTATAAGGCTTATTTGGAAATTAAATGATCAAAGGTTAGGTAGAAATTCCCATATAAAATTTACCAAAACACTCCCTCTATTTTCATAACTCATTTCTTTTCGAACTCCTAATCTTTAGGTGTCAGGCTCCCTAATTTCTCCTTTAATCTTAAAACACAACACAACAAAACAAAAACAGCAAAACCCCAAACAAACAAACAAACAAACAAAACTTTATTTTCCAATTTCCATTAGCTTTGCTATTTATTTTATCTGCTGTGTTTTTAAATGTCCCTTCTAAACATATATTGAAAAGTGCAATAATTTTAATTTTCAAAGTCAAGTCCCATTCTTTCAAGGCTTCCTTACACCCCCATCCATTCTTAACTTAAAGGTGGAGTATCTCTGAGAATATATGGCTGGCCAGTCTTTGTTTTTGTTTTCCTGTTTGTTTCTTTCTTTTTTTTTCATCTTTATTAACTTGAGTATTTCTTATTTACATTTCAATTGTTATTCCCCTTCCTGGTTTCCAGGCCAACATCCCCCTAACCCCTCCCCCTTCCCTTCTATATGGGTGTTCCCCCCATTACCGCCCTCCCCCAACAGTCACGTTCACTGGGGGTTCAGTCTTGGCAGGACCAAGGGCTTCCCCTTCCACTGGTGCTCTTACTAGGCTGTTTGTTTCTTATCATAGTTTCAAAGCACACTCCCTGTGCTGTTTGTTTCTCCCAGATGTCTGTTTCATTCTGTTTTGATTTCTCAGTGTTTTTGTTCGAACTCACTTTTGTTAAAGTCTTAATTGTCTATTTTCATCCCACAGTAAGCCACTGTAAAAAAACAAAAAACCTTCCAGATGATTACAGGTTTTGTGATTTTCGTGTCTGTGGGTGTTCATGGTAAGGGTGTGGCCAGTGTGGCTTGACTGAGAAGCTTCATTGCAGGGTAACTGGACCTGTCTAAATATGAGGTGCCTGTGCTCTCTCTCCCTCTCCTCCCTCGTCCTGTCCCCCAGCCATGGGTTTGTTGTTTTTCCTAGAGAGGAATATTTCATCCTGGAAATGAAAGAGAACATCCTTTTATTACAAGTCCTGTCGTGTGACAAGGGGAATGGGCCATGGTGTCTCATTCATGATGGGCGTTGCCCTGTGTCAAGATGACACCTCTTTGAATGCTTCCTTCCTTGTATGTTGTTAAGTGCGGCCAACTCTTGCTGTTCCCCTCCATCACTGTGTGCATCTCCATTTTTCTTTATCCTTTCTCTATTTTCTAAAATTTGTTGACCAGCCTTTTGGACTATCTAGAAGTCTTTTCTATCTTGTCTTCGTGTTGTCTTGTTTTTATATTTTTATTATACTAGGTCCCCTGCTGATATTCTGGGTAGGTTAAGATGGTGACAGTAACAAGAATGTGTGTTCAATCTGCGATGCCTCGGCAACCTGTTCTTGACCCTTTGTGGGAGGCCGTGGTCAGTCTGCTGTAGACTTGATAGGGTCATTTAGAGGTATGTAACAGAAACTCAGCAAGACATTTTGGCATGGTAAATCAGTGGACTCAGACATGATGATGTAGCCTCTTCTACTGCCTAAGGGTTTGAACCATGGATTGTGGATTCTTTGACACAGAAGTTTCTTTCACCAATCACAGTGACTTTTATGGGCATTTCCAGAGGAGTGAGTGATATGAGTATTAGCCTTTATTCACCTGGACCTTTGGTTTTGTGTGTTGTGGCCCTGCCAGTTTTAAGTGTTAGTGGTCAGCTGAAAGGGAAGAAACCTCAGATTGAATAACCATCATCCTTTAACCTTTGAGCTCTAGCCTAACATTGTCTCTTATTCCTATGAAGACTCAGTGGTTTCATTTGTTTTGTTGCTTTTGTGCCTTGATTTTCTCTATTTTCATACTTATATGATCTGATTTTTTTTCCCCTCAAATCACCTCAAATAATAATCTATTTGAAGACAGGAGTGAATCACATTCATTATGATAGTTCCAGTGACAGATTGGGCACAGAGCCCGCTTTCAGTCAGTATTCAGTTGTTGAGTGAAAGAATACACAGGCCGGTGGCACATCTGAAACGTATGTTCTGAGAAAGTCAGCAATGCTCCTCTGGTCTTTGCAATGCTTGACTGGAAAATCAATATTTATAGTACTTATTAAAAACCCAAGTGATACCCAGTGATTAAAAGGCCCAGCTGGCTCTTGGTGTTCTTCTTTTCTCTTTAGAATGGATGTCCCTGTACTACGATTGAGTTTATTGTGGCCAGTGTTACAGCTAGCCACCCATCTGCTCGTGTTCACAGGACGACCTGCTGTTTGAGGGTGCAGGGTTGATGGTGTCTGCCTTTGCATATTGCCAGCGCAATGAAGATAAAGTGAGGTCAATCTGTATTCACAGAATTAGATTCAGCTGTCCTGAATTTGACCCATATGCGTGCAATGATGGAGTTAGAGCCGCTGTGGGCCATCAGTAAGCAAGGGGAGGAAATTACCAGAGATTAGTATATGCTACGAATACATTTACTTCTGGAAATTAACCAACAGAAGCTTTAACTTACCAAGAACTCTGAAATATCCCAGATCCTTAAGCCTCAAAAACCAACTTCCTCTCTGGCAACACATTTCAAGAATTGGATGCTCAAGTCAGTAACATGTCAATACACCTTGAAAAAAATGCATAGATGAGACCCACCCAGAGACAGAATAACCTGAATAATTGTAGAGTTGCTATCCTGACACATATTATCAGAATTAATTGTATTCTCATTTGTGGTAACACATGGGCAAATTCATATTTTTCTCCCAATCTTCTTGAGAAAGTGAAGCCACCATGCAAAGCTACTGTTGCTGAATCCTTCAGAGTTATGACTGGCAAGGGGAATGAGGGGTGTTCTGAAATGATCAGTCCTCCTGTCTAAAAACAACACCCAGTCGGTGGCATGATTCAACTCTCAAGTATAGCGTTGCCTACCCCGTGTGCTGTAAACATGGCCTAGTGGCTTCGGACAGATGCTTTTTTATTCTGGAGCAATGTCATTAAGTTCCTTCAAACATTTAGAAAGTGTATTTATTTTAATCACTGTAATCTTAACAGAGATATGCACAGGTGCTTAAAATAATACAGATACCCCCTACGTGCTGCAAGTAACCAGGCAGTGAAAATGGTTTCCCAAGCTGCAAATAGTCAGCGTAGCAAACTCATCTCAAGTTGAAAATTTGGGTCACATTTAAACCAAGGGCTTATTTATTGGTGACAGTGAAACACATTAAGCTTTAAACAGAGGGTCTACAGTTTAATCAGATTTCTGAAAATAGTTAATAGCACAATATATGAAGTGCCAAACACACACACACACACACACACACACACACACACACACACACACACACTAAACTTTGGATCTGCTATAAGTTGCTAGGAAAAAGCACGAGATAACAAATACTAGTAATGTAATCTTTATGGAGAGGAATCATAAAGTGGGTACTGAAATGTAAAGGCTTTGGAAGTTCTAAAGACTCTTTAGGGTATGTAAGGTCAAGGATGTAGGGATTAAGGAAGAGCATCTGGGTCCCAGGGTCCCAACTCTGTTTTCTTTCTCAAAGGTGTGTTTCCTTCCTGACCTACCCATGACTTGTCAACTGGAACAGAACTCTCTGGCTTGAATTTAGCCACCCCCTACTCTCCCGCACCCAGCTCCATTACCTGTGAAATCAGGAGTTCCCTTTGGCTGTGAGGTGATCTATCAGTGGCCATGAAGAGAAAGTTAGCAGAGATTTGCATCTGCTGTGAACGAATTGAGACCTTAAGTTTTTTTTTTTTTCACATAAGTCCAGAAGATTGGCCCCAAACTGCAAAACTCCCATCTTTATTTTAAAGCTAAGAGAGTACTTTGAATAACTGTACAACAAGAGCTGCATACCCAAGGAGGAATTTAGCTAAATTAAAATGCTAAAATAAAATCTTGGCTGATTTTAATTATCAATCACATAGAATAAAAAAATAATTTTGATTTTTCTCCATGACTCCTAATTCTTGAGCTATGAAGAATTTGTGGAATATTTTCTTACCGTGACAACCAGCAAGACATCTTCATCGTCCTTGACTTTCCTAATTGTTTCTCTTTTTTAATTTAAGTTATATTTCACTTCTATAATTTCTCCCTTCCCATGAGCCTCTCTTCTTTGTCTTTCAGGGTCCTAGCTCCTGCTCTTCAAATGTGGACATTATCCATGGTTCTGCTTTTTGGTCCTGTCTCTAACTTATGATGGCCCTACTCCCATATTTGAGAGAATCTATTTGGTTTATTTTATGTGTATGTGCATGTATGTCTGTGTACTACATATATGCTTGGTGCCCCAGGAGGCCAGAAAAGGATATTGGATCCCTGGAACTGGAGTTCTAGATGGTTCTCAGTTGCCATGTCCATATGTGCATACTGGGAACGAGTCCCCAGTTTGGAGAAAGAATAAACTAGGGCTCTTAAATGCTGAGCCGTCTGTACTGCCCTACCCCTTGACTTATAATTTTTTGATGCTGATTTTGTGAAAGCTATTTGCATTTTGAATTTTGATTCTTTCCCAGGCTAGGAGTAAGAAATAATTAATTCTTTTCTTGCTGGCTCGTGGCAGCACATCGCAGCTCTCTTTCAACCATGTGATGATGTTACAAAGACCCTCTTCGGTGCACTGTATTGCCAGTTTGTCTGTTTATTGTGTTTCTTCCCCATTCCGCTATGCCTTCAAACAGTTATTTTTCTGCGTTATATGATTTTGCTCAAGGTGAGCTAATGAAAATGTTCTGAAGACATTTAAGGCAAGCTAGGCTGAGTCATGCCGTATGGTGGGTTAACTGTGTTAAACACATTTTCCACTTAATAATTTCAATTTGTTTTGGATTCAGTGGGATGTACTAACGCAGTTTTGTCTTCTCTTCAGTTTGACTCCTTTAGCTTCAACCTCATCTCTTCAGTGACTGAAAGGAACGGCACTGTGTGGAAGAGCACCAGAGATGATCGCCCACCACCAGACCTGCCGGCCTGGCACTGGAGATCTTAAACCTGGCAGTGTTGTGGGGAAATGACTAGATGATGAAGCTTAAGATTGTATGATCTGGACAATGTAGAGTCAAAAATTGGGTTTCTTAGCCTCGGTGGGAGAAGACACACCTCACCCTTGAGAGACTTGAGGCCCCAGGAAGAAGGGAGAAGCCTGGTGGTGGGGGCATCTTCTTGGAGGCAAGGGGGAGGAGGAGTGGGATGAGGTTCTGTGGGAGGGAGGAGCAATGGCTGGAATGTAAATAAATAAAATAATTTAAAAAATGGGTTTCTTAAAAAAATGTTTACTAACTTGGGAACATGCTTTAGTTTGGTTTTCAATGATGGAAATACGAAAACTCAAAATAGCACAACACTGATATTCGAGATATAAGATTTCGAATGCTAAGTGTAGAGATGAGAATTTAAGCAGTGGAAGTAGATATAAGACACATTCCGTAGAATGGCGCTGTACAGAAAGAGTAGGTAAAAATGGAAAAAGAAGCCCCCTTTAGCAGTTGAAAATTTTGCTACCCCTGGATAGAAATTAGAAGCTAGATGCTAGTTTACACAAAAGCCCATTTTATTAGTTTATAAAATAGTTTATTAGCACATCAAGCTAGGAAATAAGACCTCCTTCTTAGCTCCCTCTTTCTGCCCTGGCTTTTCAGAAATTCCTCCTTCTTCCTTGGGGAAATGTGGGAATAGGAAAAACAGAGGTTGGGTAGGGAGGCTGAGAGATGGGGTATGTGTCGTTTCTCCTTTGGTGTCACCCCATCCTCTTTCAAGTGAGTTCTCATTGTCCTCATATGCTCCAGTGTGAGGTTCCTCTGTATGGCTGTGAGTACATGGATAGCCTAGCTCATCCATTTTTGTTGTGACAGAAGATTTCAGGCTTCCTTCCTGCACAGGAACCTAGCAAGAACTAATGAGAAAAACTCAGGAGGTTCCGAGGATGACTATCTATGGTTATCTCACAGTATAGCGAGGGAACTTGTTATCTGTACTTCTAGTCAAAATAGTCCAGTGTGGATAAGTTCAAAGTCCATGGAATCCGGTGCTAACACAACACAACTCTGGATGCTTCAGAGGAATATGCTACTGCACTTCTTTCAATATCCCTGTGCTTTATGAATATGGAGAAGGCAATGATAACGAGTCTAATACTGTAGATAATGATTCTATGTGTTAGAAATTTTTCTCCCCAGTAACATGACTGTTCTCATACTCTCTGCCTAAATTTTAATTAGAACACCTTGATGCCTTAAATTCAGGAGAGACAATAGTCTGATAAAATAACACGTACTGTACCTCTGTTTCATACTCTTTTTGGTTACAACCCGTGTGCCACTGGCTTTCTTTTTGTTCCAAATGATACTAATTTCTAACAGAAAAAAAAAATTCTTGAGTGGCTCTTGGTCCCAAAGAGAAGTTGGTAACCGATAAGATCTTTGTTGTAACTTTCAGTGTAATTTCAGCCTAGTCTTCTGGGAAAGGTTGTACCACATGAGAGAATACAGTGACCCTCAGGAAAATTGAAAAAAAAAAAACAAAAGAAAAAAACAGACCACTTTGATATGACAAAGTCTTTCAGTCTTGTAATCAGTGGCCATTTAAAAGGAACAAGTGTACAATTTAGACTGTCACTCAAGAGCTAAAATACTAAGAGGGTGATTTTTAGATCTGTAGTCTCTCCCTATAAGCTATACAAAAATAACTTTAAGAAATATACTTTGGAACATACTTTGCGACTTGAATGGGAAGGGAATATTGTGAACAAGAATTATGGTTGTTGATAAAACACAGAAAACATTAAGTATTTGGAGGAACTGCCATGTTTAGTTCCCTTCATGCCAATACTCTATGCAGACAAGTCAGTTTTTGTTGACGTCAGGGAAGGGAACTCACGGCAAAGAGAAAGAGTGTGAGCTTACCAGGAAATTTCTGATTCAATTCAGCCACTCAGCCAATTTTTGGCTTGGTGGTGTTGGATTACACCATCAATCCAATTTTTACTCCTCTGATTTTCTTGATCCATAAAATCAGGAGTAGGAATGAGGAGTGGGTTTTGTTCAGCACAGAGTTGTGTAGTCTAGAGCAAAGAAGTGCCCTGTGTAGCAATGCATATGCGGTCACGCTGTGCTTTCTTCTGTTAATGGCTCTCCACTCTAAAACCTCACATGAGGAGACAGCAAGGAAGAATGAGCTAAAGAGACGACGTTGGAAGAGCTGTCAGACCATGCAGACAACACGAGATTTGGTAGTGAGTTCCGGTGCCTGAGAAATGATGGAAAAATATGAACGGATGAAAAGTCTTATCCTATGGAAGTATTCTGTCTTCAAGATCTTTGAGTTATTTGCCATTGCAAATAGTCTAATAGGACTTTGAAAGGCTTTGCGAATTTCTGGTCTACCTGTAGGACCACACCTAAATGAGGGGCCACAGCTCCATTCAAGAAATATTCTCCTCTTGGCTTCTTGCTCTCTGCTGTATCCACTGATACTCATGAGGTGAACAGAAAACAGCATCTCATATCAATGTCGTGGGGATTCTGCACCCACTCCCAGGGGCAGACCTGGGTTTTGTGTTCCACCTACAGGCCAGTGTGTTATTCTCATCCTTGCAGCTTCTGTGACAAGCTAGTGGACAGAGGAAATGAAATTCCTCTTCATTTTCAACGTAAAAGAGAAATTCTCATGTACTGAGGCTGTCTGTTCTTACATCCACATCCAAACCCATGTCTATACCCACCCATCTCCGTACCAATGCCCTTGTGCATATCTATACAATGTATAGACCTCATATCATTATCATTGTCATCGTCATCGTTTGTTGTTGTCCGCATCGTCGTCGTTGTCGTCGTCATCATCATCATCACCATCACCATCATCATCACCATCACCATCATCATCATCATCATCACCATCACCACCACTACCATCATCATCATCATCACCACTGGGGATATGAATATGCCAGGAACATATCATTGGTTTCTAGCCAGTCAAGGCATCCACAAACACTCTTCTTGCTTTGTTTTTGACTAAATTATAAAATTGAATTATATTTCTTTGGTCCTAACTTATCATTGGTACAAGATCAGTTATGGCAGTTGCTGGTTTCTGACCATGAACCTTTTTTCATAATAACCCAAGACACACACTGATAGTTATATTAATAAGCCTTCTTTTGTCTCTTGGCATAAGGTGAGAAATCTGGAACTGACTGATTCCTTAGTCAGTGGTATGAAGTTCAGGAATATTAGAAGGGGTCTGCACCTTTTTATAAACTGATGATTCACTACCTCCATCGAAGCTATTTGGTTATTCTCTGGCCTCCAAAGGAGAGCAAGAGTCTTGGAAGATCATTTTTAGGGGCCACTGAGAACAATCTGGGCTACAGGAGAAGAGTCACAAAAACCACATTTGAGATCAAGTCATTTAGTTTCATAGCTGGAGGCGAATACTCACTCAACTTTGGGTAGCCTCAAACTTCCTCAGACACCACCTCTTCCTTTGTCCTTATACATGTGCAGCTCCACTTTTATAGGGAAGGAAAAGAGGCATTGTATCATTTTGATTTATTCTAAGCAAGCAAGCAAACCTAATTCCTGATTCTCATCAGAGGCCTAACTTGAAATCTGCATTTTAATGGGTGCCTTTGGTGTTTTTAAAGAGCTTGAGAGTTTAAAAATCTTTGCTTCTAGGGAGTTCAGATGATCCATGGAGAATTTTATCTTATACTAAGAGTTTTAACTACCCCTCTCAGTGCTCAGGTATTCAATTTGTATTATATTAGATTGTCCTCTTTATAGGCAGGAATATAACAGTTTTTAGGTTAGAGCAATGAATCTGAAGATGGAATTAAACTAAGGCTTTTGAGGTGTAACACTTAAAAATTATCTCTTTCCCCATACATATATATATGATTCATATATAAGGAAATTGAGACAGCCAATAACTTTTTTGCATTTATTAATTTTCTTATTTTTTATTAATTCCTTGAGAATATCATACAATGTGTTTTGACCATATGAATCCCCTTTCCTTAACTCCTCCAGATCCACCCTTTGCTACCCACCCAACTTTGTATCCTCTTTTTATTTATTTATTTTTGAAACCACAAAGCCTAGTTTGTGACACATATATCCCTGGATATTCTTGGATATGCTCTTGGATACTCACGAGGTCTTGTGTCCTTCCACTCTGGTGTGGACGATTGGCCAAGGCCTACACTCTTTTTTTTTTTTTTTTTTTGGTTCTTTTTTTCGGAGCTGGGGACCAAACCCAGGGCCTTGCGCTTGCTAGGCAAGCGCTCTACCACTGAGCTAAACCCCCAACCCCAAGGCCTACACTCTTAAGCACAAGTGTTCATTCTTTTGCAGTGCTAGCAGTAGTCAACAGCTACTTAGCCAAGAGTGGGACTTCATGCACATGCGTCCTCTTCACACTGGAATTTTTGTCTGCCTCGTGCTTATGTAAGTTTTGTGCCTGCTGTCCCAATCTCTGTGCATTCAATTTGCAACCGGTCTGCTATATCTGGAAAGTACTGGTTTCCTGTGGCCACCCACTACTGTTGGGTGTTATCATCTTTCCGCTTTCTGGTCCACAATGATCTCTGGGCTTTAGGAAGAGGGGCCGAGATACAGATGTCCCGTTTGGGGCTGCAGAGTCCTGTCTCTTACTCTGCACCTTGACTTGTTGCATGTGTCTGTGTTAATGGACATCCTCTAAAGAAGGAAGCTTCTCTAATGAGGGTTGGGAGATGTAGTCATCTACTGGCGTGTCAATAAACCATCAGGATTTGGTTTAATACCTCATGCATTACAGTGATTCTCAGTCTTCCTAATGCTGCGACCCTTTAATACAGTTCTTCATGTGCTGACCCCAACCATAAAATTATTTTATCATTATTTCATAAGTGTAATTTTGCTACTGTTATAAACCATAATGTAAATATCTGATGTGATATTTGATATGTGACGCCCCATAGGGGTCACCACCCATAGGTTGAGAAGTTCTAAGAGTAGATTAAGAGTAGTAGACTCTCCCCTAGGGCCTACAAGTCCATTCTTTGTTTTAGATAATCGACCTAGAACATTTAAGAGTCTTTCAAAGTTTGTCATTTCATGGATTTTGATATGTTACTTTTTAAGGAAATATTTTCTGAATAATTAACCTAGATAGTTACTAATGTGTGCTCCATCCAGCTATGTCTTAGCAGTATATTTAATAAGACATATTAAAGGTGTTCATTAGTAGTAGAGAAACATGAGTCAAAGAATTAGAATTTTTTAATTCAGAAAGAAGATATTAGAATCTAATCACAGAAACTTAATATCTACAGTGTGCACAGGCCTATGCTTGGAACAGGGATCTATTGAAATTGTATGGAGTGTGGCTCTTGCTCTTGAAAAATTATTATATTTTTCTTGCATATTTTTTATAGTGTTGCTTTATATGTAATGACATATACTTTTATTTTCTATAATTAGTTCTAATGTGATATTTCTAGAATGTATTTATTGTTCTTGAGAGTTTGAGTAGTGTTATATATATATATATATAATCTACACACACACACACACACACACACACACACACACACACACATCTTTTTAAAGAATGTTTAGAAACATGGTTTTAGGAAAGTACCAAAAACTCAGTCTAAGGTGAGCTATTTTTAGTGACATGCCTAACTGAACTTGACCTGGGATTGTCCAATAGTGCTGTAAGGTGGGCTAATTGCCACTGCTTTCTATTTTCCAAGTGTGAAAGCAGCTGAAAAATTGTTTATTCAAGAATCTTCAGTCTGACTCAGGGGTCCACAATGGATCCAAGGGTCACAAACCATAAAACACCTCGATTTTTCAGCAGCATGCGTAATTGTAAAACAATTGGACAGCTAAGGAAATTCGTGTGAAATTTCTTACCTTGCTCAGATTGATGAGGAATATAAGGATTAGATAGTTAGCCAAATGAGACAAGATGCTCCCCTGAGCTATCCAAACTGTCATATATTCTTATTCAGTTAGGATTCTTTTGCTAAGGGCAGCAGATATCACTGTCATTAAATACCTCACCCCAAAACAAAAGAAATGGATTATTTCAATATACACCATCAAAGTAAGATCAGTGGAAAAATTAGATATTAGAAAGAAAAAAATTAAGTAAGATAACCACAAAAGTTATCAGTAGCCACGCCAAGAATCTGTACCTTTTAGAACACATAATTTAAGGAATGTCTAGAACAGTCGCAAAAGCTTATCATGTTTCTGGATAAAATGTAAAGTAAAAGGTTACGATACCACAGCCTATGCTCTCTGGTTCCTGCATAATTAAGCGATTGTGGCACGCAGAAGATCATATGAAAATGAAAGCTGTGAATTAAGTGTTGTCATTATTAAAAGCTGGCAAAAAATATGGTACTTTCTGCTCACCCTTAAAAAGAAAGAAAAAAAAAAAAACCCAAGATCTTTAAATCAAGGTGAGATGTATGCATAAATTTAAGATCTAAACCCCACCATGAACAGAAAGTAAACAAAAGCGATAGACATTATATATAAAGCCAAACTCCAATTTGAATAATAAAGTAGATAAATTTCCATGAGCTTGAAAAGGGAGAGAGAGAGAGAGAGAGAGAGAGAGAGAGAGAGAGAGTAAGCTATAACATAAAGGAAAGAAGCCATGATCACAGATGTGGAGGAGATTGAAAGGAATAGGAAGAACATTCCTGAGACCCACTGGAAGCGTATTTGACAGCTTAGCGGAAGAGGGTGTCATAAGGGATACAGTGATCTGAAAAGGAGCCAGCTCAATATGTTAAATGCTACAGAAAATGCTGGAAAGGTGAACAAAAATAAGCCATTAAAGAAATTAATGGGAGCAGATGGTTTTGTGACTGTCTGTGATTAAATCCTCTGAGATTATGCAATCCATGTATTTAAACTATTCCAGGTCAGAGAAAAAAGATGTCAATCTCCCCGAATATTTCAAAAATCCAACATAAGCCCAGAGCTTAATTAATGTAGTGCAGATAAAATGCTACCATCCAACTTTCTATAATCTCCCATAGCAAAAATTCTAATGAAATCACCATGAAACTGAAACGAGAACCACATAAAAAAATCACATAAACTAACTGGGTTATTACTGAGTAACGCTAGCTCCAGAAATGCAGGAATGATATCGAGCGAACTGTCAGCACGGTTTTACATGCCGAAAGGGGGCAAGCCCCGAAACTTTACCAAAAAGCCTTTACCAAAGCCTGAAGGACTTGGCTAAAATTTGTTAGGCAGTTCTAGTAAGAACTATGTGAAAGTGAGGAGAAGACTACTTAGCCCATAATTAAGCCTATCAAACCATGAGCACATAAATCAAACTGTTTATGCTAGCCAGCCCACAATCTAAAATAAGATAGTTATATTTACTCTTGGCAAAAACCATAAAATAATTGGTGAGAGTTCAAAAGGGGCAACAATCACATCTTATTGCAGAAAATACACATGCATGGCTGAACAAAAAAAGACCCAAAAACTAAGAAATATCTACATTACCAAAAAGAAGGACGTAGGCAATGTGGGACTCTGATGAATGGGTTAAAGTTCTGCCACTGTGACGAAGAACCTTACAGAGGGAAAAGGCTCATTCGGCTTCTGGCAACTCAAGAGGCCTCAGTGCATGGTTTTCTGCAGTTCAGCATGTGGCCAGGCAGAGAACATGGTGGAAGCATAAAGGATAACAAAAACACCCACCAGAGGGCTGAAAAATGAAGAGGAGGACTTGTGTGTGTGTGTGTGTGTGTGTGTGTGTGTGTGTGTGTGTGTGTGTGTGTGTATGTGTGTGTGTGTATACTTGGCCCAGGAAGTGGCACCATTAGAAGGTGTGGGCCTGTTGGAGTATGTGGTAGGTGTGTCACTGTGGGCGAGAGCTTAAGACCCTCATCCTAGCTGCCTGGAAGTCAGTCTTCTCCTAGCAGCCTTCAGGTGAAGATGTAGAACTCTCAGCTCCTCCTGTACCATGCCTGTCTAGATGCTGCCATGCTCCCACCTTGATGAGAGTGTACTGAATCTCTGAACCTGGAAGCCAGCCCCAAATGTATGCTGTCCTTTGTAAGACTTGCTTGGGTCATGATGTCTGTTCACAGCGATAAAACCCTAAGACAATATATATGTATATTAGTATTATAGGATATGATATATCAGTGTTATATATGTAGATATAATATATATTTATATGTATGATATATGTATATGTGCATGATACACACACACCCACCCACACACACACACACCCACCACACACACACACACACACACACACACACACATATATAATTTTGTATCTTCCCTTCAGTGACAAAAGCTATGAATACTAACTTGGGAACAAATTATTCAGAAATGATACAGAATGTATGCTTTAAAAAAATCTAAAAATTTTATGGAAAGACAAAATTTTCTAAACAAATGTACCAGGATACACTATTTTTAAATGAAAAGAGTTAAAATTGTGAAAATTCAATGCTTGCAAAATTAACATAAATGTATCCTAACTAACAACCTTGCATGTACCGAGGGGACGGAGATTCAGTAGATCCATTTTAAAAAACCATGCTGAGGAAAAATGGTTTAACATAGCCAATAAAAGTAGAGAAAGATTGGTGAGGACAGATTAAGCATATAAGGCAGAACAACGTTCTACGGGGTCTACAGAAACTCATTAGAGAGTCAGCACTACCTCAGACTGACAAAGAGATTTAGGGCAGAGAAAGACTTGTGTGTTTTATACTTCAGTGGCGATAGGATGGTTTGTTCTTGAGTGGGGCTGTGAAAACTGGCCCTCCATTCGTAAGAAAATGGAGAACATGGCCCTCCCCTCTAAGTCAACATGAGCAAGGCTCATATGAACTCACAGACTGAAGCAGCATGCTTGAGGCCTTCATAGGTCTGCACCAGATCCTCTGTGGCCTATACCTGCCTCCCAGTTTAATGGGATTCCTGAGTATACACGTGAGGGGGTCTCTGACGTTTGTGTTCTCTCTTGGGCTCTTTTCCTTCTGTTTGTCTATGCTGTCCGACTTTGATGTGAACGTTTTTGTTTTATCTTATTATATTTTATTTTGTTAAAAATGAAACTAGATCCTAATTTTTGATTATAGAAATTCCATGTAAATTAAATAGGTACAAGTAAAGCATAGAATAAGGAAGCAAAAGGGTGATAAGTAAAATGTCAGTGTTTGAACGGTATTTGCAGCATAACGGACAGTTCAAGTGCTATTGTATTTAATACACTGTAGAAGTTAGGTCTGGTTCTTCCTCCTATTCCCATGCTCCCAGAAATAAGACTCAGACTCAAAACATATTTACAAATACCTTGGCCATATAGCTAGGATTTTCTCTTATTAGATCATAACTGAAATTATCCAATTTATCCTAATCCACAGTCTGCCATGTGGCTGATTACCAGTGCTCAGGTATCAAGAGTCCATCTTCTCATATCTTCCGTGTGAATCTCCTGCCTGGCTCTACCCTAGAATTCTCTTCCCTCCAGGATTCTGGACCTCCTATTTCCTGCCTAAGCCATAGGTCATCAGACGGGTGCCACAGCCACAGAGATGTAAAGTACTCTCTGTATGGTGTACAGTGAGAGTCTGCACACTGATAGCTCAAATCCACAGAAGGGGACAGGAGAAAGGATTGGAATAGTCCACTCACAAAGAATTAAGTCTGGAAGGGCAGAAAACAAAAAAAAGATGATCAAAGTTTTTAATAGGGGGAAATCTCGTATTACAAAAATTGAATGACTTTCTTGTGTTCCCATTCGAGGAATTGTGAGGCAGATTATAGCTGCTATTAAGTGGGAATTTGCAGAAAAGATACCCTCATGTGTTGTTTGTAGGATGTACTATTAGGGAGTCAATGTGCAAATACTTAAAAAAAAATACAAAAAGTATTCCAATTTAAAGCAAAGTTTAAGGGTTGGAGAGTTGGCTCAGACGTTTAGGGCACTGGATGTTCTTGTTAGATTTAGTTCCTGGCTTCCACATGGTCTTTCACAGCAGTCTGTAATTCTAGTTCCCATGTTTGACCACACTTAAACCTCCATAGGCACCAGGCACACACGCGGTACCCATGCACATGCACATGCTACACTAATAAACATAAAATAAAAATTTAAAACGTCTTAAACAATAGATTGTTAGATTTTTTTTTTAAAAGACAACTAAAAACTACATAGTGACCCAGGAATTCAGTCCCTTTGATTCTGAGTCAAAGAAATAGGAGCTCTGGCATACAGGGATGATTACCCCAGTTTCATTTCTAAAGATGCGGTTCTGAAAAGCAAAGTCAAGAATCAGATTTGCTCAAGGACAGTAGAGGAGGTTGGAGAAGGGTTATAAACAGAAAGTTCTTAGAGCCTGCTGCTAAGTGCTCTGATGGAAGGAGAGACCATTACATGATTGAAATAACAGTAGAGACAGACACAGGAAAGAGCTTCTGAGATGACCAGAAGCACTACTTAGAGGCACTAATTAAGAATTAGTTCACATTTATTTTTGGCAGATATCAGGGACCGACTTTAAAACTCCTCCCGGTCTTTACTTTCAGTTCTGTGTATGTGGCTGGCAATCGTTTCGGAGACCTTAAAGAATGAATTGTAAAATGCAGTGATGGTTTTTCTTTTTAAGTTTCCGTATCAATCCTGTCTGGACTGAGGTGCTGAGATTTTACCATGATGAGTTTTCTCTCGGTATTTCAATATGATCATGGGGCTTCGTATTGTGCTTTCTCAATTTCTAGTGCTCTCCAGATCTAGTGAATATATCGCTTTGTTGGTTTCCACAGTCTGCCTTGCTTGAAGTCGGAATTCAATAGTTGGTTCAACAAGATTGAATTCCACTTTCATTGAAGACGGCCTTTCCATTTAGTTACTAAAGGCTGACAAACGAGAATTTCTAAACCAAGATTGTCACATTCCCCCCGATGTAGAAGATGGGCTATCATTTAACTGCCTAAAGGATCTGCAAAATGCAGACCTCTAGTCCCAGTGATTGCCAACTCCACCTTCAGTCAAGTGCGTGTTTGGTCAGGTAACAGGTGATTAAACCTATCTGAGTATTACCGTGCGGACTGGAGGCACTCACCACATTCTGGTAGTTTCTAAGGCAACTGATTAAACAACCCAAGAACGGAGTCCTTATTTAGACGCCGCCCTTGGAAAGGTAGTCTTTCTTCTCCAGTAGGACGTAGTGGAAGACAAGGCTTGCTTGTTTTAATGTTTTCCACTTCTCTGGATTTCACAACACAAGGTACTCGGATACGTTTTTTTGGTAGAACCCCCTGGAAAATGTTACCAATATAAATATGTAGAGAACTCGGTTTTGCCAATTTAAAAAAAAAAACCCACTTGGTGTGATTACTGGTAAATAAGAGGCATTTCAATGAGAACTCTGTTTTTCCTCTTAGCCTCGTTCTCTTATTTACTTATTTTCAAGGGTCCTGTTGACGGTGTGGAGCCAACACCTTAGTGAAGGACTCTCTTTTACAAAGTCCACAGTGCTGGGTGGGTTCAAGACAGACAGGCTTTTCATGCACTTCTTCTCTGCCGCCCCAACACCCACTCACATGAGCCTCCCCTGCAGTAAAGTCAGTGTTTCTTTGCCTTGCACTCTTTAGCTTTACAAGATGGCTTCCAGGCAGAGTCAGGGTTTGCTTGCAATGGTGCTAAAGACATTCTTCCCCACCTCCCTTTCTTTTGTGAAACAGCTACTCTGACGCCTGAGGGGAAAAAATAGTTCATATATTTCTATAGTGCTCCCAGCTTCAACCTTAGGCTCAATTTCTCTTTATGGACTCATTACCCAAATCCCTGAAATGAAGCAATTTTTTTTCATTAACTCACTGAAGGATAACGGGAGCATTTCATTATCACATAAAAGTTACTACCTTTGCTCTTTCCTCTTGCGAGAGGAATATTAAATCTCAGCTATCAGATGTGAGAGGCAATATTTGCTGCTCTTTGATGCAAGAATAATGGTGATTACATGTCCATACATTTTTGTCAGGCGGATGATGGCTCTTATCATGAGGCTGTGGTTCCTATAGTTCAAAATGGCCTCGTCTTCACAGGCCTTCTAGAATGACTGCATCGTGCAAAGCTTATATTAGAACATGAATTCTGAGGTCGTTAATAGTGTGGCTCCATAATATATCCTGTTCCTTCTATAGCACCTGGCATGTAGGCAGACCATTGAAGACAAATAATGAGTGACTCTAAATGGTTCATGGGGTATCATACATTGTAAGCTGGCCTATGCTGACAGCAACATGGCGTATTTACTGGGAATAGTAGAGATTTTGAGGGACACTCCCCAAGCCCCTTCTAAAAGTAGGAATTGAGAGGAATTAGGTAGCCGACAGCTCGCATGGGAGGCCATTTCAGCAACAACGACCCCATTCAGTTGTGTGGATACAAAAAGGTGATAAAAATGATAATTAGCTACTTATCTACGATATGCATCATGATCCGCACAGAACCCTGCAATGAATTGCAAAGATTTATGTCGTTTCTAATGTTAGATAGATAATGAGTGGTAGTGTTCAGGTTAAAATCCTGGCTATGTCCAAATCCCAGGCTCCTTTGGTACTAGCATATGACTAATAGAGCACTGATATAGGTTTGTATTTAAGAGGCCAGTCAGACATGCCTAATGACCATACCCCAGGAATTCTCTAAATCAGTGGCCAAAGATTTTAGGGACCTAGGTAGATCTGAAACATGTTTGAGCAGGGGGATGGAACCTTGTCCCCAGAACCCTGAAATGCTAGGAATTTTGGTGAAGAGTTGGGTCCATCAGACTAGAGGGGGGAAACAATTCCAGTCTCAGAGGAGTTGGGTGCTGACCAAGCTGAAGAGCCAGTGTATTAGACTCAGGATATACAAGCTTTTCTAGTTCTGAGAAGTAATAAATGATTACAAATTTAGCTCACAACGGTTACTGTGTCCCTCCCTCCCTCCCTCCCTCCCTCTCTCTCTCTTTGGATGTTCTCTCTCTCTCTCTCTCTCTCTCTCTCTCTCTCTCTCTCTACTATACAAACAAAAAGGAAGCTTTATTTTGGTTCACAGTTTTAGAGATTTAAGCCTGTGGTGAAGCAGCAGTTTGAGGCAGAAGCCAGTGTGTGAGCAAAATGACTCATCTCGTGGTTAGAAAGCAAGATAGAGGGAGAAGAAAGTGCTGGAGTCCTCTGCACATAATGGTGATGGCTGGTGATGACCAGGAGCTCTTCTACCAGGACTCACCTCTTAGATCTTCCAGCACATTCCAGTGGAGTCATCTGGAGAACAAGCCATCAACACTTGGGTCTATGAGTGACATTTATGACCTTGACCATAACACTCAATCAATTCAAGTCAGTCCAGGCTGGTCCCACTGAGTTTTGAGGTCCCAACCCCTGGCTCTCTCCACTCAGCACGGGAACGTTTCTCTCACCAGTGCACTCTGACACTTTGAATCTATTCTTCTTCTCCTACTAGCTGGAGAAAAAGGGCCAGCATGAGTGAACTAGGCCCACGCACTCGAGTAATTTGGTATTTTAAGATAATTACTATTGACCTTAACATCACTGTAAACACATCTTTATTCCAAGTAATGACATAGGATCATAGGAGTGAGCTCATTATATTGTACAGATGGAAATTTTATAGTGGAATCTCTTTGAATTCACTCTAACAACTAAATGACCTATCAGCATCACATGAAGGTGCAGCGGGGTGTGGGAGTACTACATAATAAATTCTTTAAACTTTGCCTGTTTGTAGCAAGTTAGGTCAGACTGTGCATTCCAAACGTCTGTCGCCTGTTTTGATTTTCTTTGACGAGGTTTGCAACTGAGGGAAAAGAGAGAATGAGGTTGACAAGGCTTTCTGAGTGGAGTGTACACGTCTAGCGACCTTAGGCATGTATTAGAGGTGTATGACTACTTTTTGACATGGGATTTTGCTGAAGGAAGAGGAATGCATGCTAACGACAAGGGAGTCTACATCTCCCGCCTTCTGTAAAAGATGTACTTGTACATGGAAAAAAAAAATAAAGTAAATGTTTTTTTGCCTAAAGGTCTCCTCTCCCTTTCTCAGCTGTCACTTCCGTCGTGTTCAGGAACAGGCAGGGGACTCTTGCCTGCAGAGTGACTTCGTAGCGGCCTTCATTTAGCAGTCAGGTTTGTAACTAGACATCCTGACACCGAACAATGATAATTTACGAGGCCTTGGCTATTTTCGTTTCTGTCTGTGGCAGGAAAGAAAACTGTGTTTTTCAGAATAAATTCCCTCCATTTAGACAAGAGAACTTTTGCCAAAGGCAATAACTAAAAATACGTCTTCCTTTCATGCCTGTATTCCCGGGCTTCCTCACTTAATCAGGAGATTCTGTGGGGACAGTGCAGCAGACAGCAATCCTAGAATATTTTAGAATCTCTGAGTTCCCCAGCTGGTATAGAAACTGCATTATACTGAGTGCCTTGCTCACCAAGTTATAATGTGTGCAGTCGATGAGACAATTTAATACTCTTGACAGTATTAAATGTCAGCATCAACTGTTGGACAGAATTCAGATTTCGTTCCTCCCATCTTCAAGATATACTTTAAAAAAAAATAAGTGAGATCTGTATTTTCCCTCACAATTAGATGGGATGGATATGGCTAGCCAGTTCTTCAGAATAATTGCTGGGCTCTTTCAACAAGCAGTCACCCCCCATTAACCCAGGAAGGATGTCAGGCCTTGCTCTCTGAGGGGCAGTTAGCTAGCTAGCCCAGTGGTTCCTCACACATGCCCTGGGTCTCTGATGGTCAGACCATGCATGGCTTTTCTCCTGGCCCTGCAATTTAACTTCCACACGAGAACGAACAGGTATAATAATCCCTTCTCTCTACTGCAAAATCAGCAGTGCTGTGTAACATAGAGTTAGGCTTTTCACGAATACACCCGCCATTTAACTACTTCATGTGTCTGGGCAGACTGCAAGGTAGGAATCTCAGAAGGGCGAGCGGGGTACAGTTCCTTCTCGGAAGCTTTGCTTCAACTCAAAGAAAAGCCACTTTGTAATGAATGACGAACTGTCCTTTAAGTCCCCTAAGTGCAAGAAGCCACGGGCTTTTAGGTATAGCGCTAACAGGTTGGGATGTCAGTGATTCAGCAATTTGACCACAGATATGGAATCGTGTTCTAAGAGAACCCTTGCTAACAGTGTTTAACCTTGAGCTTTGTTTTGTTTTGTGTTGCTTTTAATAGACGGAGAGTTACTCTGTCCCTGCCAGTCCGTCTTTGGAGTGCTTGGCCACCCTCGGTAGGATCAGTAAACGAGATGCCTATCAAACAGATGACCCAGGTGTCGTGAGTGTGGTCGGGGAAGGGTTTCTGTGAGCACCCATGCAGGAATGGGTCGTTCACAGCCCTGTGCTGTGTCATAGAGACGAGAGGGCGGAAGTCCTTTCTCCTCCCTAACAGACAACAAGAGACTTAACTGTGCTGGGGATCTTGAGGGTATTAGTTATTAGTGCGAGTTTCCAGAACAGCTGAGTCACAATGGGACAAAGGGAGAGGCTCCAGTGTGTTTTCTCACAGGTCTGGGGACTAGAAAACCGAAATGTGGTAAACTCTGGGGGACAGGCATAGTGACTTGTGTCTCCGCTATTCCTGTGGCCATTGTCACTCCTCCACTGTCTTGTCTTTGCTGCCTCAGCTCTCTGATCTAAGTCCATGGTTACCCAGTAATCTTTCCCCCTGTCTGGATGTTCAGAGAGCCCTGGTAAGATTTTCCTTTAATTTTACTTCTGTAATGAGGAAAAGTAGTGTTAGGGGATTAATGTAAACACCCCCAGGTGAGAATACGGTGGTCTTGTTTACCACTCCGATTGAGGGGGGGTTTTGAACCTGGAAGATCAGGGTCTTAAAATGAGGGGGACTAAAGTCTTGGACAATAGTCAACTTTAGTCAGAGCATCAGACAACTTATACTCTGAGGGTTAAGAAGAATCACAAGAGTAAGGTGTTCTGGTACAAAGACAAGCCACATGTGGCAAAACCTTATTTTTCGATAGAGGCACATGAATAACAACGGCTAAAGTAAACTCATTCCTATTGACTATTCTGGGAGGAGCATGAAAACACATTCCAAGAACAATTCTGTGTTATGAAGGAACAGAGGTTGCAAGACTCTTTCTTATCTTGTTTTCTTGGAGTGTTCTCATAGGTACTCAGAATTCTCATGACTCCATACTTGGGCTGTGTTCTGACATTGCACTAAAACTTTGCGTTCTTTTTTAATTTTATTTTTATGTATTTACATTTCAAATGTTATTCCCCCCCCCATGCTCTCCTATACCTCCTCTACCCTCCCTGCTTCTATGAGGATACTCCCACTCCTACCCATCCACTCCAACCTCAACACCCTGCATTACCCTACACTGGGGAATGAGCCTTCAAAGGACCAAGGGCTTTTCCTCCTATTGATGCTGGACAATGCTGTCCTCTGCTACATAAGTGGCTGGAGTCATGGGTTCCTCCATGTGTACTCATTGGTTGGTGGTTTAGTCCCTGGGAGCATTGTGTGGTCTGGTTGGTTGGTATTGTTCTTCCTATGGGGTTGCAAACCCCTTCAGCTCCTTCAGTCTTTTCTCTAATTCTACCATTGGGTTTCCCTTGTTCAGACCAATGGTTGGCGGCAACCATCCTCAGCTGTATCAGTAGGGCTCTGGCAGAGCCTTGCAGGAGACACCCATATCTGGCTCCTGTCAGCAAGCACTCCTTGGCATTAGCAATAGTGACTGTGATTGGTGGCTGCATATGGGACAGATCCCCAGGTGGGGCAGTCTCTGGATGACCTTTTCTTCAGTCCCTGCTCCACTCTTTGTCCCTGTATTTTCTCCCATGAGTATTTTGTTCTCCCTTCTAAGAAGGAATGAAGCATCCACATTTTGGTCTTTCTTCTTCTTAAGCTTCATATGATCTGTGATTTTTTCTTAGGTATTCCAAGCTTCTGGGCTAATATACACTTATCAGTGAGTGCATACCATGCGTGTTCTTTTGTGACTAGGTTATCTCAGGATGATATTTTCTAGTTCCATCCATTTGGAACTAAGAATTTCATGTAGTCATTGTTTTTAATAGCTGAGTAGTACTCCATTGTGTAAATGTACCACATTTTCTTTATCCATTCCTCTGTTGAAGGACATCTGGGCTTTTTCTAGCTTCTGGCTATTATAAATAAGGTTGCTATGAACATAGTGGAGCATATATCCTTGTTATATGTTGGGGCATCTTTTGGTGTATGGCCAGGAGAGGTATAGCTGAGTCCTCAGGTAGTATTATGTTCAATTTTCTGAGGAATGTCCAGACTGATTTCTAGAGTGGTTGTGCCAGCTTACAATCCCACCAATAATGGAGGAGTGTTTCTATTTCTCCACAGACTCACCAGCATCTACTGTCACCTGAGTTTTTATTCTCAGCCATTCTGACTGGTGTGAGGTGGAATCTCAGGGATGTTTGGATTTGCATTTCCCTGATGACTAAGGATGTTGAACGTTTCTTTAGGTGCTTCTCAGCCATTTGGTGTTCCTCAGTTGAGAATTCTTTGTTTAGCTCTGTACCCCATTTTTACTAGGATTATTTGATTCTCTGGAGTCTAACCTCTTGAGTTCTTTGTATATATTAGCCTTCTATCGGATATAGGATTGGTAAAGACCTTTTCCCAATCTGTTGGTTGCAATTTGACAATGCCCTTTGCCTTACAGAACCTTTGCAATTGTATGAGGTTCCATTTGTCAATTCTTGATCTTAGAGCATAGCCCATTGCTGTTCTGTTAAGGAAATTTCTCCAGTGCCTATGTGTTTGAGGCTTTTTCTCCACTTCTCTTCTGTTAGTTTCAGTGTAACTGGTTTTATGTGCAGGTCTTTGATGCACTTGGACTTGAACTTTGTATAAGGAGTGTGTCAATTTGCATTCTTCTACATGCTGACCTCCAGTTGAACCAGCACCATTTGTTGAAAATGTTGTCTTTTTTCCATTGGATAATTTTAGCTCCTTTGTCAAAGATCAAGTGACCATAGGCGTGTGGGTTCATTTCTGGGTCTTCAATTCTATTCCATTGATCTACATGCCTGTCTCTGTACCAATATTATGCAGTTTTTATCACTATTGCTCTGTATCTGGCTTGAAGTCAGGGATGGTGATTTTC